>NC_092224.1:93988783-94031283 GCF_036320965.1 Panulirus ornatus | reverse complement strand
ATATATATATATATATATATATATATATATATATATATATATATATATATATATATATATATATATATATATATTCCTATGAGTCCACGGGGAAAATGAAACACGAAAAGTTCCCAAGTGCACTTTCGTGTAATAATCACATCATCAGGGGAGACACAAGAAACATATGTCAATTAATATGTTACAAATTCTAAGTTAATGGCCTTAGCTTTTCATAGCTCTAATCAAAGCTAACACCATTCATACAATGAAGTCTGAACTGCTTCTCAACCAACCATGTAAAACACTTATTATGATAAGAAATAAATATGATGAAAAGGAAAATGATAGCATCAAGCGGTCATTGAAGAGACGCTGACAATGACAGTTGTGAAAACGAGAATTTGAATTGTAATATGCGAAATGATTGCGATAAATCATACAGGATAATAACCACATTAGATTTTATTGTAACCACATTATATTCTATTGAATTACAGCCAAAAGAAGTGTATTATGTCGAGGAAATGTTATCTTCGGTTCCCCTATGGCAACGCTGTCAAGTACAGGGTTGCCATACGTGTCACGGAAATGCGTTGTCGACCTCACCTACCACGGAAGCGGCTGCTTAACGAACCCGTAATGAATAACGCAAGATTCCGGATATACGCTTCATCGTACCTCTACGTAGGAGGTGTTGGTGGATGTTCTCCAGACGAGGGTACAACGAATCGTTGTGGTAACGAACCGGAAATAAGCATCCGAGCGAGTTGCCAACTAATGATTTTTTTATCTTTTTTTTTTTTTTTACCAGGAAGAGCCGGGCTACCGCAACCAAACCTCACATTGCTAATCCCAGTTTCTTCACGTGAGTGATGCCCATATTTTTTTCTATCTGCTTAGATTGTTATGTATATATATTCCACGAAACTATGATGCAAAATATTTCAGTATGTACACATAAAGATATTTTATTGGTGTGAAAGTGAAATAACCGTTGATAAGAACAGAGAGAAAAAAAGAGATGTATATGAAAAATTGGACGTGATGTATTCACTTATGAATCATTTCACTTCATTAATTCTCTTTGTATCAGTTCGTGTGTGTGTGTGTGTGTGTGTGTGTGTGTATGTGTGTGTGTGTGTTAGAGAGAGAGAGAGAGAGAGAGAGAGAGAGAGAGAGAGAGAGAGAGAGAGAGAGAGAGAGAGAGAGAGACTGATCCTAAGGGAAATATTTTCATCAACAACCTCTATTTTCTTCCATTACACCTTTGGCAATAGTTCCAGATGATGATGATGATAGCTGACTGACCTAGCTTTATGTAACTGACCTAGCTTTATGTGACGGACCTAGCTTAATCTGACTGACCTAGCTTTGTGTGACTGACCTAGCTTTATGTGACTGACCTAGCTTTATCTGACTGACCTAGCTTTATGTGACTGACCTAGCTTAATGTGACGGACCTAGCTTTATGTGACTGACCTAGCTTTATGTGACTGACCTAGCTTTATCTGACTGACCTAGCTTTATGTGACTGACCTAGCTGGCTTCTGTGTGAGAGAGAGAGGCCAGAGGGTCAGCCCCATGCGTGATGAACTTTGGACTTTTGAATGAGTTCAACAGAAGAACATCGCCTTAGTAGGTACGTCTTCCACACACACACACACACACACACACACACACACACACACCTATCCTCACGTCTATCCGTTCTATCTCCACACTATTCTGTTTCCCATCGCTTCTATCTCCCACCTTCTGTTTCTACCCCCCCACCCCAACCCTTCCATCTTCAACCTCCCTTCCCATTAGCTTCCTGTGGCTACCCTCCTCTTCGTAGCTGTCTGGTGAAGACTCAGGCTAAACCAGCTTATACTGAGGGTGAGTGACGACTGGGGGGGAGCATCGCTGAGGGTAACTGACGACTGGGGGGGAGCATCGCTAAGGGTAAGTGACGACTGGGGGGGAGCATCGCTGAGGGTAACTGACGACTGGGGGGGAGCACCGCTGAGGGTAAGTGACGACTGGGGGGGGAGCATCGCTGAGGAGAATGCTTTCTGGTCACTTCCATGTCTGTTGGAAACATACGTAAATCCAGATATTTCATAAAAAACCTTCCACCACTTTGTGAAATTGTAGATAACAGAAAAACGTAAATATAAAAAGAAATGTCTGTAAAACTTAATATGGGACATAGAGACGCTAAAATGAATTATAATTGCATAAAGAACATGTACCAAGGCGAGGCCGTAACGTGCAGAGAGCAGCATGTCAAAGGTGTTGCCACACGACGCCTCTTCTACGAAGCAGCCGAGTATAGGAAATTACCGAGTGAGACACATCCGTTTCGAGGCGGAAGCTCCGACTTCTTCACCAGGACCACCAATAACTTACAAAATAAAAATCTGTAGCAACGTACAAATGACGGGTGATTCGCCACCTGATTTGCTGTCGATTTTAAACGTTAAGATATTCAAATCTTGAATCGGTTCAACATCTCGTGTTCTACGTCATGTGTATTAACGAGGAAGGTTGATGAAGAGAAGAAAACGCAACACCTCAACACCCCCCACGGAAATCCTGGGTTCGACCCCCCCCAAGTGTGAGTAATATATACTGGGTAACGGTAAATATTTGGTTCTTGGGGTCGGAGAAAATAGCGGCAGCGCACGTTCCTAGATGTAAACATAAACAAACTAGTGAGCGACCCTGACTAGCAAAGGATCCTGCTGGCTCACCACCCAGCCACCGACGCCGCCATACATAACCTCTTGTTTTACTACAGCCCGCCCGGGTCTGACACACACACACACACACACACACACACACACACCCAGCCCTTCTCTACAGCTACCAAGAAATCGTTGGTATTATTCATAGCTTAGAATAGTCTCCATGAAATCGCTTGTACCAGCTTAAACCATGCAAGGGAAAGATTAAATTCAATGATTATATTAATATTTCTTAAAGAAGCAGGAAGGTATATTATCAAAATCTTGAATAAACAGGTACCTAATGTTTGGTACATGGAGGGTCCTATCTCTGCTACAGACAGGTCCCCCCGGGACGATAATAGACCGTAGATTCTAAATGTTGGTGTAGACATTAAGACACCAGTACCACCGTCTCTACAACTCACAGACACCAGGCGACACTGAACTGGAGGTTCTAATGTCGTAGATATGAAGACAACGGTTAAATCATTGTCAGTACGTGGATCCATCCTTAATTCATGCGTGGAAACCTCCTTACTCCACTTGCAGTATACCTGAGGGAGAGATGTTAATGGCATTTCTTTTTTTTTTTTTTTGAGGGGTAGACATATCTAGGGGGATCATAGCAACGTGGAGTCTATAGTTCACAACCAGACAGGATGGGAAACAAGTGAAACCCTAACCAGTTTGTCTTGGGGGATTGGATTCCTTTATGGTTTGCTTTATTACCAAGTCTGGTTACATTTATGTGGATGTCTGAATTATTACCAAGTCTGGTTACATTTATGTGAATGTCTGAATTATTACCAAGTCTGGTTACATTTATGTGAATGTCTGAATTATTACCAAGTCTGGTTACATTTATGTGGATGTCTGAATTATTACCAAGTCTGATTACATTTATGTGGATGTCTGAATTATTACCAAGTCTGGTTACATTTATGTGAATGTCTGAATTATTACCAAGTCTGATTACATTTATGTGGATGTCTGAATTATTACAGAGTCTGAGTATAGTGATGTGGATGTCTGAATTATTACCGAGTCTGATTACATTTATGTGGATGTCTGAATTATTACCGAGTCTGATTACATTTATGTGGATGTCTGAAACCGTAACAGTAGGAGCACCAGGGGATTACCCCATGACCTGGATTGATTTCCCAGTAATTTCCAGCTACGTTACTATGATTTTAAAGTGAACAGTGTCAAGCATGACTGACCCCCATCAGCCCCCTGGCGAGTTTGACCTCCAGGTGACGATGTCTTCTGTGTCCACCTTCGACACAGAACCTATCTATCCGCAGGACCTATCTATCCACGTCGTTCAACATAAACCCATCCACCATCCACCCTAGTCACTCAACCAGCCCTGTCTGGTGGTGGGTGTGGGATGAGGCGTCACCAGTAAACGGGCTCTGAAAGCCATGCTTTCAGCTCCTGAAGTTGTGTGTGTGTGTGTGTGTGTGTGTGTGTGTGTGTGTTTGGTCAGGATGTCTCCCTCATAAGCACAGGTCTCTAACTTAAGCTGACGAAGGCATTTGGTGTCCCTGTTTTACGTTCGCTTATGAAGTCATTAACCTGAACGCCTCTCTCTCTCTCTCTCTCTCTCTCTCTCTCTCTCTCTCTCTCTCTCTCTCTCTCTCTCTCTCTCTCTCTCTCTCTCTCTCTCTCTCTCTCTCTCTCCCTTGTAACCTCCCCACGGTAACTGCGTTTGATCGTTGTCATCAGTAATATCCCATTAACTTCGGGCTAACAAGTACGTAGGGACTGGTTGACATGATGGTCTTAGTCGCTAATTGTCATTTGAGTCAACATCCCGGGGTTCGATCCCAGGCGCATATAGTTCACTTCGATTCCGCGTGATGGGAACATATAGACACCAGCCGATATTGCTTCAGTTCCTCGGGTGGATTTTAGATTGAGGTATCGTCACGTGAGCTGGTGGGTCAATCCCTCGTCCCCTGATCATAAGTCACGTATCATATGGGATTTTGTTGGTCGTAGAAAACGTGGTGCGCTACCTCGCGAACGCGGGAGACAGCGACAAAGGATAATAAATGAAATGAATACATAAATAGAAAACGTGGTGTAAGATGAAGTCATATTTAGCTCGTCGTTGGTGTAGTGGTCTCAGACACCGATTGTCATTCTAGAGATCCTGGGTTCGATCTCAAAGCTGGTTGAGGTTACATCGCAAGTCAATAAAAGGTACGTTCTCACAACGAACGTCTTGCTTCGAAGGCGTCTTCCACCTCGCCCCTGCTACTGGGTGCAGCGCAGCCTCAAATCTAAAGACGTTCTTGGAAAATGGGTCTTGGGGAAAAGGGAATGAGATCCTTTAAGAAAGTGGTTCGAATCTTTACGTTGCCATACCCTAATTCGAGGTGCCTTAAATAACATCCTTTAAAAAGTGGTTCGAATCTTTACGTTGCCATACCCTAAATCAAGGTGCCTTAAATACGCCCCACGAAGTTTCAGCTCCATTTGGCCCAGCCTTACGGGCGTGGGAGCTGGGTTTACCCTCAGACATACAGACTCTCTCTGTCTTTTGTCTATAAGGAAAGTGAAGGACGAATGGAATTAGAAAAAAAAAAAAGAGGGTGAGACTGTGGGTGTCAAGAGCATAAAGAAGTTTCAAAAGCTTTGTGATAGAAAAGAGAATGTTGAAGAGATAGAGTCCGACGAGTGTATAGCTCCCTCACCATACTGTATAGATGGTAGATCTGCAAGATACACACACACACACACACACACACACACACACACACACACACACACACACACGTGCAAAAGGCCACGACAAACGCGCCACCCTCTGCTTCACGACGAAATACGAGGAACAATTGGCCTCATAAAGAAAAAAGAGAAAAAAAAAAATATACCCACCTGACGAAGGAGGAAAAGTCTAAAGAAAACGTGGTGAGGTGGGGAGGCATGATCAGGTAAACAGTTTACACCCGGAGGTCATAGGAAGGTGAAGTTCCTGGCACATGTGAGGTAGACTCACCAGGGAAGCGAGTATTGAGGTAGACTCCCCAGGAGAGGGGGGGGGGGGGGGGGGAGGTATACTCAACGACGCCTCTGTTTACAATACGGGACACCCCCCTCCCCCCTTCCTCCCCCCCTCCCCCCGTAGGTGTCTATATGTTGTGTCATGTCGGCATGAACATACACATATGGCTATATAGGCCAGAGAGAGAGAGAGAGAGAGAGAGAGAGAGAGAGAGAGAGAGAGGGAGAGAGAGAGAGAGAGAGAGAGAGAGAGAGAGAGAGAGAGATAACGCTTGGTGAAGCTATAAGATATGATTGTTCTTATATAATATAGAAATCTGGATGGAGGACCTTCAAGTGTATGTATTGGCCAGAGAGGCAACTTGCGTTTTCTATCCATCTCATTAGGAAGAGGAGAGTGGTCAGGTCCAGACGGCTGTTGATTGGTTGGCTCCAGACGTCTGTTGATTGGTTGGTTATGTAGGAGTTGGGGGTTTTTAGGTCTGTCAATTGCCAGGGTCATTAAGGGCCATCGATGCAAAGTTATTTAACCACCAGTCGTTTACAAATACGCCCGTCCGGTTGAGCGTTGTAAACTTCAAGACAAGATGAACTACATCGGCGAAAACTACTACATCACGCAGTCGACTCGTAGCATTTCATCTACAGAAGGAAGGCCTTACAAGACTGTATAGATAACAGAAGACATGTTCATTACAGAATAGAATCCCTTCATAAATCAATGAACAGGACAGGTTAGGACTCTGTTATTATTCACTGCTGTACCCCCTAAGTGGCCCAGCTCCCCACCTCCGACAGACTTTCTCAGCTGCAGAGACTCCCAGGCAAACTCCTCAACCGGTGAGCAAGCGAGATTGACTCCCTACTGACCATGCCACCACGCATGAACTCCGAGGAGACATGGTCCACGGATCAGACATATTCGATTCGTCGCTGTTTTCATCTGGAACACTTCAAGATGTGATTCTTTCCTGTTTTTCTTCTTCGAATTGTGTTGTGTAATTTATCATCAACTTGGCTGAAGATGGGTAGTGTCCGTGTCCCCGAAATGTCTTATGTATTGCAAGAACAAGGTGGACATGATTAAAAGACATTCCTTTCACACTTTACCAGATGAAGCAAAACTTGGGGTGAGAAAAACTGAAAAAAAATCGAGTGAGTGTTGAATATGCATTGATCTTAAACAAACAGTGTATTGAAGAAAATATTCTGCCTGCTTACCCAAATATATATATATATATATATATATATATATATATATATATATATATATATATATATATATATATATATATATATATTGGAAAAGATCACAATTTTGCGCGCGACCAAGTATATTCCTATGAGTCCACGGGGAAAAAGAAACACGATAAGTTCCCAAGTGCACTTTCGTGTAATAATCACATCATCAGGGGAGACACAAGAGAGAAATACAACGGCCAATTGATATAAAGCGAGAGAGAGAGAGAGAGAGAGAGAGAGAGAGAGAGAGAGAGAGGTTAAGAGACCTCCCCACCCTCCACCCTATACATGACCCACCATTACCATATGCAGTGGAGGTAAATCATCCCCTGGACACACTCACGGCAGTAACACAGGGTCTTGACCCTCCCACTCCTGTTGTTTAATTATTGGGAGCGCGCGAGGTTGGCTGGCCAGTCGGTCCCCTAAGCTCTGGGATCCTGGGAAGGTTCGTTAACCCAGCACAACGATCCTGGGCAGTTTTTTAACGAGTCGTTTAACTTGGTCTTGGTCGCGTTTATAGTGTAACTGTGGATCTGGGTAGTGAACACTCAAGCCACTCCTTGTTAGCGATATCTACCTATCTATCTATCTATCTATCTATCTATCTATCTATATATATATATATAGAGGAGAGGTCCAGGTGAGGATATTCCCTCAAAGGCCCAGTCCTCTGTTCTTAACGCTACCTCGCTATTGCGAGAAATAGCGAATAGTATGAAAAAAAAAAAAAAAAAAAAAAAATATATATATATATATATATATATATATATATATATATATATATATATATATATATATATATATATATATATATACACGTGGGAGAAAGATCACAACCCACACGTCCCCTGTGTGTCATACAAGTTGACTGAGAGCGTCAGAAGCAGGGAGCTGGAAATCCTCCCTTCCTGTATTACTTTCTAAAAGAAGGAGTACAGGAAAGGGGTAAATGAGGATCTGTTGTTTACAAACGCTCAGTCATATGTGTGTGTGTGTGTGTGTGTGTGTGTGTGTGTGTGTGTGTGTGTGTGTGTGTGACCTGCCTCCCGTCGCCGATATCCTCGTCCATCTAGCTTCTGCAGCGCTCAGAAAGCTTGCCACGTCCACCGGATGGGACTTGAGGTATGTGTGTGTGCGTGTGTCTTTGTGGGACGAACAGTGAACACTAGATAAGTGACTGTTCAGTTTATTCAGTGGGGAAATAACATTTTTGGCGTGAGGAATCGTGTGACATGCTGAACCAATGTTGATAATGTTGGAAAGCTAAGTAGTAGTGGAGTTCATAAAGTAAATGAGAAAAAAGGGTAACTGTTACATGCCTCGGGGGTACAGTTTCAGATGGGTAGCACACGTCCAATGAGTTGCGTCTATCACCAAGACATACACAAGAAGATAATCTTAGGTTTGATCATGTTTCTCACTGAACAGACAGCAACATACAATCCGTTTTCTTCATGAAAAAGGGAATACGAGACCCGAACAGAAATCTTCCCCGTGATTCATAAATCACATTGATGTCAGCGCTGGGCTACACGACTCCGGACCATCGTTACATCATCCATCAAATTAGTCGTCCATCGTGCGTCAAAATACCGAGACGAGACACTGTCCTCTCCCTTCGCTGGAGCGCGCTATTCTGACCCGTAATGTTGACGCGCTATTCTCACCCGTACCATGGGTTGACGCAAGGGTTATTTTCGTCTCGTTGACTCTTGTTGGGGAGTGGGGGAGGTCGTAAGGGAGAGCGACGGAATGCAGCATGGATCATGTTATGGAAATCTGACCCCAGGTGGATGTCATGATTGTGTGTGTGGGGGCGGTGATGGCCGTGTGGAGGGGCGTATTAAGAGAACAGGGCGGTGGTGATGTTGGAGAAGTGGGAGGGAGGGGAGAGTTATGTGGTGGCTTCCTGGTGATGTTGGAGAAGAGAGGAGGGAGGGGAGAGTTATGTGGTGGCTTCCTGGTGATGTTGGAGAAGAGAGGAGGGAGGGGAGAGTTATGTGGTGGGTTCATGGTGATGTTGGAGAAGAGAGGAGGGAGGGGAGAGTTATGTGGTGGGTTCATGGTGATGTTGGAGAAGTGGGAGGGAGGGGAGAGTTATGTGGTGGCTTCCTGGTGATGTTGGAGAAGTGGGAGGGAGGAGTTAAGCTCTGGTGGTGTTGGAGGGGCAGGGATGATGTTCTGGTGATGTTGGAGAAGGGGGGGGGTTATGTTCTGGTGATGTTGGAGAAGGGGGTGGTTATGTTCTGGTGATGTTGGAGAAGGGGGGGGGGTTATGTTCTGGTGATGTTGGAGAAGGGGGGGTTATGTTCTGGTGATGTTGGAGAGGGGGGGGTTTATGTTCTGGTGATGTTGGAGGACCAGGAATTTATTCCTGGTGATGTTGGAGAAGCATGGATGATGGATGATCTGTTGGTGATGTTGGAGGATCAAGGATGTATTCCCGGTGATGATGGAGAAGCCGGGATGATCATGATGATGTTGTATGTACTGCTGGGGATGTTGGAGCATCAGGAATGTTGGAGAAGCTGGGATGATGATGATAATGTATCTACTGCTGGTGATGTTGGAGCATCAGGAATGTTGGAGAAGCTGGGATGATGGTGATGATGTATCTACTGCTGGTGATGTTGGAGCATCAAGAGTGTTGGAGAAGCTGGGATGATGGTGATGATGTATCTACTGCTGGGGATGTTGGAGCATCAAGAATGTTGGAGAAGCTGGGATGATGATGATAATGTATCTACTGCTGGTGATGTTGGAGCATCAGGAATGTTGGAGAAGCTGGGATGATGGTGATGATGTATCTACTGCTGGTGATGTTGGAGCATCAAGAGTGTTGGAGAAGCTGGAATGATGATAATGTATCTACTGCTGGGGATGTTGGGGGAACGAGGATGTATACATATGTGTATCCAGCTGGGGACGGAGGAGGAAACTGGATAATGAAATGGAATTGATTTTCATCCAAAAGAAAATTGATAAGAAAGGTTTTTGTAACCACTTACTCCTCATACACTGTAATGGTTACAGAACTGGAGTGGTTCTGTAATTTCAGCGACACAAGACATTCTTTCCCTCAAGTCCACAGCGACTCCCCTTGAACATGACGGTACGACCCTTGAACATGACGGTACGACCCTTGAACATGACGGTACGACGCTTGAACACTGCGGTACGACCCATGAATACTGTGGTACGACCCGAAAATGACGGTACGACCCATGAATACTGTGGTACGACCCGAAAATGACGGTACGACCCATGAATACTGTGGTACGACCGAAAATGACGGTACGACCCATGAATACTGTGGTACGACCCGAAAATGACGGTACGACCCATGAATACTGTGGTACGACCCGAAAATGACGGTACGACCCATGAATACTGTGGTACGACCCGAAAATGACGGTACGACCCATGAATACTGTGGTACGACCCGAAAATGACGGTACGACCCATGAATACTGTGGTACGACCCGAAAATGACGGTACGACCCATGAATACTGTGGTACGACCCGAAAATGACGGTACGACCCGTGAATGTTATGGTACGACCACTGAGCACGACGGTGCGACCCTCCAGTACAGCGGTACGACCCATAAGTGCTGTGGTACGACCATTGAGCACGGCGGTACGACCCGAACATGACGGTGCGACACGAGCACGACGGTACGACCTATGAATGCTATGGTATGACCACTGAGCATGACGGTACGACCCTTGAATCCAGTGGTACGACCCGAACATGACGGTACGACCCTTGAGCACGACGGTACGACCGGAGCATGACAGTACGACCCATGAATGGTATGGTACGACCCCTATGCACGGCGGTACGATCCTTGAGCACGACGATACGACCCTTGAGCACGACGATACGACCCTTGAGCACGACGATACGACCCTTGAGCACGACGATACGACCCTTGAGCACGACGATACGACCCTTGAGCACGACGGTGCGACCCTTGAGCACGACGATACGACCCCTGAGCACGACGGTACGACCCTTGAGCACGACGGTACCACCCTTGAGCACGACGATACGACCCCTGAGCACGACGATACGACCCTTGAGCACGACGATACGACCCTTGAGCACGACGGTACGACCCTTGAGCACGACGGATGGCCTAACCATGGCATCTGTTGACGACCTGCGGCGTTGCCCACACCAGACTGGTCCAGATCGCTGAACGATGAGATCAAATCACCCATCACTCCTTTCTCTTCCACGGAGGCCAAATAAAAGGCCTTGAGCTGCCATCTTTCTGACCCTCCTCTGGACCTTCTCTGGTGTTTCTTTTTCTTCGTGCCGCGTCCATACTAGAGCGGCATTTTTTCCTGTTCTGGCCTCACATGAGCGTATGAGTGACTCATACGTTGAACATTTCCTTAACCACTTCGTCTCCTTCATTGTTCTCCTCAGATGTTATTCTGACCACAGGTGATGTGACAGTGTCGCCTCTCCAAAGTCCCTGTCACACACACACACACACACACACACACACACACACACACACACACACACACACACACACACACAGATTCCTACAGCTCATTTCCTGCTGTACAAAACGTTCGTGTTGGAAGCCTTCTTCTTTCACTGTGACCCAACCCCGTTGCTTTACGCATACGATGGATAGATAGATAGATAGATAGATAGGTAGATAGATAGATAGATAGGTAGATAGATATATAGATAGATAGAGAGAGAGAGAGAGAGAGAGAGAGAGAGAGAGAGAGAGAGAGAGAGAGAGAGAGAGAGAGAGAGAGAGAGTGGGGGTGTGCATATGGTGTGAGCTGCCGCCTCGCCTATATACATACTACAAAAATACAATCAATTCTCGATAAAAACGTTCCTCCACGGCTTTTAGAACGTCAGTAAAAGGAGAAAAAAAGAAGTGAGAGAGGTTATCCATCCTGAAGTGTTGTCATCTGTGTCGTAACCCGCGTTAACTAGCGGGACCCGCTCTAGGGAAGCCAACAACAGTATAAACACCGAGGGACGCGCGACGGTTATAAATGCGAAGGCGTTAAATGAACATCAACTGACAAAGGATCGCGAAGCTTAAAAGAGGATCGTATCAAGTGTGAGCTGCTTTAAAGGATCTGATTCTATGGGGCTTCGTTAGCAGGTATTTATAGGGGTTTGGGGCGGAGAGAGAGAGAGAGAGAGAGAGAGAGAGAGAGAGAGAGAGAGAGAGAGAGAGAGAGAGAGAGAGAGGTGACTTAACCAAAAGACGACTGAATCCTCCTTCAAGCTTGAGTCCAAATATGTCGGATTTAAAACCCTCCTTCTTTGGCGGGCTTTTCGCCTTGTGGAGTGACGGCGGATCTACCATAGACGAGATGTATACATGACAGCGGTACCGACCGCGCACAAGAGGGTAAACAAATGGCTTTTTTCCCCCTTCCAGTGGTGGTGTCAATGGATTCCCGAGGCTTTGAGATGGATTCGAACGAGTGTAAAAAGATTCGTGAAGGGTCGCAAAAGGGTTCAGATGACTACCAATGGGTCTGGATGGCAAGAGAGCAACTAGACGGGTGTAGAGAGGGTTTGTGGTGTGAGAAGGCATAAGTGGACTTGCATGGGAAGGTCCAACTGGGTTCTAGCAACTTTTAAGATACGTGAATAATTGGATCAATAGATGCAGAAGGGTTTGAACGGGTGTAAGCGTGTTTGGATGGGGTCCACAAGGGTTCAGATAAGGTATGGGAGACTCAAGCCGTGTTTAAGAAGGTTTAACAGTATTTGGGAGAAGGTTCAGATGCGTGTAAGAGGATCTATCAGGGAGTATATAGGATTCGGGTGTGTGAAGAGGTTTTGATTAGGATCCTAATATCACACAGTGGTGCGAGAATGACGAAGTCGGTACAGCTGATCTGCATCAGGTCCCAGGTCTGTATAGGTTCAGATGCCGTTCATGTTGGGGGTCAAGAGGGATTTAGGCAGGTCTGGAGGGATTCAAGAATGGATTAAAGGATTCAGCTTTAGCCCAAATGGATGAGGCAGATGTGCTATGTAAGGATACGAAGTGCTCAGACGGGTGTAAAGCGCCACAGTCAAAGATCAGAACACCTTGGATCCTTAAGCACGACGGTACGACCCCTTAGTACGACGGTACGACCCCCTGAGCACAACGGTACGACTCATGAGCACGACGGTACGACCCCTTAGTACGACGGTGCGACTACTGAGCAAGACGGTACGATCCCTAAGCACGACGGTACGACCCTTAAGCACGACGTACGACCCCTTGAGCACGACAGTGCGACCCGTGAACACGACGATGCGACCCTTGAGCACGACGATGCGACCTCTGAGCACGACGGTACGACCCCTGAGCACGACGGTACGACCCTTGACCACGACGGTACGACCCTTGACCACGACAAGTAGGCACCCACCAGTACTGGTGGCCGGGAGGGGAAGGGAGGAGAGAGAGAGAGAGAGAGAGAGAGAGAGAGAGAGAGAGAGAGAGAGAGAGGGGCAGCAAACACACCCCTCCCCTCCCCCACTCTCCCACCTGACCACCCAAACTAATCAATTACCGCCCTCATTTTCGACCATGCCGTCCCACCTGTGGGGATTATACAGGTATTATATACTCCATCAGTGAAGGCAATGGAGGAGGTCCCGAGTATGATGGTGTGTGTGTCCACTCAACTCAGCCGTGTACGTACGTACGCACGATGGATGGTAAGTGATGGTGCGCAACATCTGGTCTCATTCCATGCCATTACCTGAGCCACCAGCGTCCTAACTCAGCGGGAAAATATGTTTCACCATCCTGCCAGTGGTTTCAGCGAACCAAACCGCGAAAAAGATGGATTTCGACTCTAATACTAACCCTATTAAAAACAGATTTCAAACTACCATTTTTTTTTTCTTTTTTTAGGGCAGTGTATTTCACTGGGCCGTAATTGTTGCAGCCAAGTCAGTCATAATTACCCAGACCGGCTCGTTAATCACCATAAGTAAACAAGTCTGTGGTAACAAACAGGCCAATTTGCGGGGACTCGTAAACTGTTAAACTGCCGGTAATAAGTGAGGAAGGATATGCCCATCATCAGAACCGCCTCCATCAGGGTAGATTATACACACAAGTGCCTGAGTCTGGGTTGGAACGTTGCTGATCATGTGGCAACGATGCCTCGGGGTCCTCCCACATGCGTCTCGTCTCTCTGGTTTTCTCCCCAAGCCTTCCTCCTCCTCTCCTCTCCTCCTCCTGCTCCTCCTCCTCCTCCTCCTCTCCTCCTCCTCCTCCTCCTCAGTGTATCCTCCCTACTTGTCATGGCCCAGAAGACAATCCCAAGAGCCATATGAAGGTGGGTCGTATCCTCCACACAAGCTGTGGTTTTAGTAAATAGAAACTGGATTAATTTTCAGGATTTCGACAGACGTATTCGAGCCAGTTTTGTGTTGTATGTCATGTTCCCCTCCCTGGCCCAGGTCTTTCCTCCATGCGTGGGTTGACTGGCATCCAATCTACAAATCACATCCTTCTCGTCGACATCACAACACAGCACTAACACAACTCTTCACTCCCTCCTCTTTGTTTCTCCTCCTCCTCCTCCTCCTCCTCCTCCTCCACCTCCTCTGCCCACACGTAACAGCGGGGCATCACACTAACGCAGGAATCTCCATCGTTGCATCGGGAAGAGCGCCACTGGTTGAGGAGGGCTGGATGGCTCCCAGGGGCATCCATTCAACCGGTATCAAGTGACTGAGACCTACCTACCTCACTCCTTCACCCAGTACTCCTATATTCTACTGGCCTCTTCACTTCAGTAGTGGGTGATGTCCTTCACTCTAACCTTCCCTCGGTAGAACACCGTCTCTCTGTGAGTTCTTCCCCTGATCTCCCTCTCTCTCTCTCCCTGAGCCACAGATATCCAAAGATGCTTCTCCTCCACGCTATCACATCTCTGATTCCAATCTCTACCATCGTTTCCGCTCCAGGGATGGTTGGTGGTCGTGTCTGTTGCGATACACAACTCCCATTGCTCGCCTCGGAAGACCTTGAGTGTTCCCAACTTTGAAGCCATCTGGCTCAAGAGTTCACGGACCCTACATAGCCTTGCTATTTGTGCCTCGTATGTCCTTCCTCCATCCTAATTCCTCCGACTTGAGTACACCTCTTCGATTGTCTATGACTTTCCACCAGTAAACACTGTCGTCTTCATATCCATGCGCTGACGTCCTCGGTGTACGGGATTTCAGTGCACACCAGAAAGGAATTAATGGATTAGTTAAACTCACCCCAAGACGATCCTGGTGGGGTCCAAGGCCGTTTATTTTTCTCTCCCTCACTTAAACGATCCTGGAACATATGATCAAGTACCCCACCGAGCTCCAGACCTTTATCAACCACTCGTCCAGCATGACATAAGCCCCTTTTCCTAATTTCTGAACATTTTTCTTGTAACTGTATTCTGTTCACTGCTCCCTCTAAGGGTCCTTATTTTCATCACTTGACTGACGCTGGCCCTCGTCATCCACACTCCATCTCTCTGGGAGGGTTATTGCCTTGTCTATATACGACGGGGCACCTTCCCCCACCTCTACTGGTCTGCAGACTCCCCTGTGTTACTCTTAACTCAGGTATGTTGGGGTGGAACCTTGCAGGGCAAAGGGTCTACGATAATCTCTGATTTTCTCTCCCCCAGCCTTCCTCTTCTTCTCCCCAACCTTCCTCTTCTTCTCTCCAGCCTTCCTCCTCTCCTTCGTAGCTTTCCTCTTCTCCCCAGCCTTCCTTCTCTTCTCCCCAGCTTTCCTCCTCTCCTCCCCAGCTTTCCTCTTCTTCTCCCCAGCCTTCCTCCTCTTCTCTCCAGCCTTCCTCCTCTCCTCCCCAGCTTTCCTCTTCTCCCCAGCCTTCCTCCTCTTCTCCCCAGCTTTCCTCCTCTCCTCCCCAGCTCTCCTCTTCTCCCCAGCCTTCCTCTTCTCCCCAGCCTTCCTCCTCTTCTCCCCAGCCTTCCTCCTCTTCTCCCCAGCCTTCCTCTTCTTCTCCCCAGCCTTCCTCTTCTTCTCCCCAGCCTTCCTCCTCTTCTCCCCAGCCTTCCTCCTCTTCTCCCCAGCCTTCCTCCTCTTCTCCCCAGCCTTCCTCCTCTTCTCCCCAGCCTTCCTCCTCTTCTCCCCAGCTTTCCTCCTCTCCTCCCCAGCTTTCCACCTCTTCTCCCCAGCTTCCCTCCTCTCCTCCCCAAGGTATGCTCCCCCACATGTTTCCTTAATGCCTCCCCTACTCCATCTTTTCCTCTCATCCTCCATCTCTTCCCTATACTTCGATGCAGAACTACACGAGTATAGAACACTGTGTGTGTGTGTGTGTGTGTGTGTTCACACGGTCGGGCAACACTTAGTAACACATGTGGGGCAAAGACAGAGCCATGATTGGCCACGAGTCATACGGGCCATTATACGATCGTTTACCCCCAGAACGCCGCATTGGAGCGTCTTGAACATTTTCGTCTTTACTAACACACTCCTGGCAACCACTTATTTTGGAGCGTCTTAAAGTCATGTTGGACCCCAAACACACCATATTGGAACATTTTGGTCATGTTAACCTTTATTTCTCATTCAAAGTGGAAAGACAAGGCCTTCGGCAACTTTAGGAAAATATAGGAAACGGAAAGTTTTTTTTCTCTCTTTTTTGTATCTACATACGTAAATTTTGTCAGGTGGTTTGGGACGGATCCATGAACACCAGGGTTCGAACCCCACACGCGGGGTTGTAAACGAACCCTTGATATATATATATATATATATATATATATATATATATATATATATATATATAGCTACCCAGATTTCTGTTGTAAGAGCTGCGGTTGACAACATTATGTCTCGGCGGTTTTATGACAACATATCTATCAGGTGGTGAAGCTGACAAAATTATGTTCCTGCGGTTTGTGACAACATAACTATGTGTTTGTGAGGCTGACACCAGTATCTCTCTAGGGTTTTATGACAGCATTACCATCAGTTTGTGATGCTGACAACGCTCTGTTCCCTTGGGGTTTTATAGGAACTTATCTGTCATGTTGTAAGGCTGACAACATTATCTCTCTAGGGTTTTATTCATTCTGGAGTTCGTGACAACACGTCTCGTAGGTTGTAATACTAACAACCTTGTGTATCTGGTGGTTTTTCATATAGAAGAGAAAAAAAACTTATCTATCTAGTTGTTAAGGGTTGGGTCAGCCCCCATCTTAGGCAGGTTAGCGGGGCTTCGACCTTGCCCTTCTGCAGCAGAGCTTCAAACACGCCAGGTCCTGGACACCCGCTGGACGCCTCCCTCCAGGCGTGGCGAGGGAGGGAGCCCTGGACGCTTGGTGGCGCACGAGGTGAGGAAGGCATGTAGATGGCACCATTGCCTCAAATGTCGGCAGCCACCTTCATCCAACCTAAGGTCGAAGCAGCGTCAGCAGATGGCGTAGACACCCACCCTCCACCACCTTCCCCCAGGGCGGTGTTACGTAGAGATACATAGATACAGAGACCACACAGACCCAGCGACCATGCTAGGCGGTCGAGCCTCAACGCTAAAGGGGGGAAAAAATGGTTAAAAGAACCAAAAGGCCCTGGTAGTATGTCATCTCTCGTCGTGTCGTGGTTCAGTTTGGTGAGTCCGGCCGGAGTCAGGCTCGTGTGGAAATAAAGAGAGCATTCATCATTCCACCGATGATTCCAGGCGATCCAACCCATATGGGCGGACGAGACACTGTGGTTCCAGGGATTGTATACTCTATCCTCTTCTGCTGGTCCCTGTGGTCTGCACCAGAACCATACGTGGTCTTATTGTGTATCAGCCAAGGTAGAGGCACCTATGTAGTTCCACATCAGCTGTCTGACTCCTTTTCCAGATATATTGATACTTGACGGGGTTTAGCCAGAACCGGTCCGACTTATAAACTGTCCCAGGATAATTTCCAAATTTGACACCCTCATTGCCCTTCGCCGCAGTGTAGGTTCACTCTTCCCCTCTTCTATGGACTGAACCAGGGCATTTGCAACGTCTGGGGTAAACCATGGAAAGGTCTGTGGGGCCTGGATGTGTGGATAGGGAGATGTGGTTTCGGTGCATAACACATGACAGCTAGAGAATGAGTGTGAACGAATGTGGCCATTTTGTGTGTGTGTGTGTGTGTGTGTGTGTGTGTGTGTGTCTTTCACAAGTTACTTGAGTCTACCCTAACCATTCTCGATCCATTCTCTCTCACAAGTTACTGGCTTTGCCGTTAAGATGGCGCTGGTGGCAACTTTTGAACGTCTCTTTGTCAATGCTGGTAGTCTGGGATAGTTACGGATCCTAAATACATTTCCCTCAGTTCAAATTTATAACTGTCAGTTTACCCAGACCGCTGGCGGTTTACGGATGTAGCCAGTGTGTCTGTGTTTACCAAGCTGTTTATAACCCGTTTCTTAAGGCAATGTTACCTTAAAGTGTTGTGAAAACTGTTTATTTCCTCCTCAGTCTAAGAACAAATGGCTGATGAACACTTATGGCAACTATACCGTGCGTACAGACATTGAAAACGAGTAAAACATTTGCTCATTGATGACATGGAAACCACAAACGTATCTACCCAACAGGCATGAAACATCTACCGAAAAATTACAGTGTTGTCCGCTCGGGTAAACGGAGTTTTGTGTGTGTCCGTTTGGATCACCGGGTGGAGCTTGGATGAGCCTGGCAAGGTGAGCAGTTTCATTTGTCTATTTCTTTAATTTTCAGTTGATATTACCGACTTGTTTCCCTCTATTGGTGAACCGCTGGAACGAGGGTTCGAGACCCCGGGACCCAAGTGGGTGTCACTGTTTCTGCATTATCTTCATATAATTCATTTATGCTTTGATTCTGATGTTTATTTGTAGAACATGTGAATGAAGAGTTGTGTTTAGATTATGTAAAAGATTTACATTTTTTTTTTACGTATGCAGTATAGAAAAATATATTACGTGATCTCATACAAAAAAATATTTTTTTTTCATAATTGTGTATTTATAAGACACTCAAAATGAGCTTTTTAGGGTCATTTTGGGGGAGGAAATTATATTTCCAATCCAGAACGATTTTTTTTTTTATATCACATAAGCACAGACGCTAGCGTGAAGCAGATTGCTTGTTTGTGGGTTTAACGGCCATCGACCTATTAGGAAGGTCATTTAGGCCTGCAATTGTATTTGATTTTGACTTGCAGCCTTGTCGCTATAAGCTATATCCATCCTAACCCTATATATATATATATATATATATATATATATATATATATTATCCCTGGGGATAGGGGAGAAAGAATTCTTCCCACGTATTCCCTGCGTGTCGTAGAAGGCGACTAAAAGGGAAGGGAGCGGGGGGCTGGAAATCCTCCCCTCTCGTTTTTCATTTTCCAAAAGAAGGAAGAGAGAAGGGGGCCAAGTGAGGATGTTCCCTGAAAGGCCCAGTCCTCTGTTCTTAACGCTACCTCGCTAATGCGGGAAATAGCGAATAGTATGAAAAAAAAAAAATATTTATATATATCTATATATATATATATATATATATATATATATATATATATATATATATATATTTTGCTTTGTCGCTGTCTCCCGCGTTAGCGAGGTAGCGCAAGGAAACAGACGAAAGAATGGCCCAACCCACCCACATGCACATGTATATACATACTCGTCCACACGCGCAAATATGCATACCTATACATCTCAACTTATACATATATATACACACACAGACATATACATATATACACATGTGCATAATTCATACTGTCTGCCTTTATTCATTCCCATCGCCACCCCGCCACACATGAAATAACAACCCCCTCCCCCGCATATGTGCGAGGTAGCGCTAGGAAAAGACAACAAAGGCCACATTTGTTCACGCTCAGTCTCTATGTATATATATATATATATATATATATATATATATATATATATATATATATATATATTTATATATATATATATATATATATATATATATATATATATATAATATATATATATATATATTTATATATATATATATATATATATATATATATATATATATATATATATATATATTGATTATACGTAATGTACATATAAGGAAGAATACAGGAAACGTCTAGTGGGTGCTGCACCAATCTAATGGCAGAACAGCCTGGTCGTTTCTATACCCATTACTGTAGTAGTGACGGAAGGAACTACGAAGCGAGATAGGACAGGTAGAGACATGCCTCCACCATGAACATGCACGTATATAAATCATGATTTATATACGCCAACATCGAGACCCCGGAAACACTGGGCGTGTGGGAGTGAGTCACAACG
Source organism: Panulirus ornatus (assembly GCF_036320965.1). NCBI lineage: Eukaryota > Metazoa > Arthropoda > Malacostraca > Decapoda > Palinuridae > Panulirus > Panulirus ornatus. The sequence goes on along the minus strand of NC_092224.1, from coordinate 94,011,001 downwards.
GATAATAACGTATGAGTACGATGATTATAATCATCATTATGTCCTTTTTGATCCAGTTTGCTCAGTCTATACCACTCCTTTAGAGAGACTTAAGATGTCAGGCACGTACGTGTCAAACGCGTTTCATGAGTAGCTTGTCTTTTTTTTAAAGTCACTAATGGAAGCTTTATATATTAAACTTTATTACCGTTAATGGCTTTAAGCAATTAATGTCTTTAGTCATAATCTCAATTATTCATATAATTAATTTTATTAGTAACGAGTGATACAAGTATATGTAATACTGAAAAGCTCAGGGGATTTTGTGATCACTAGGTTTGTTTAACAAGTTTATTTATTTGTTATATTGGTTAAGATACATTTGCGTGTCAGTGGACCCGAATTTTCAAGTAGATCCAATAAGGGAAAACCGTATGTAAAATATTTTGCGCAGTAAGGCCAAATTGCTGAGAGCAGTTACGCAAATATCCAGTAGCGAAACTATGAAAATAACGTCAAAAAAAAAAAAAAAGATGGCTGACAGGTCTTGGTTCATATATATTTTATGTCATATATATTTTTTTTTCATTTTTGGCTGCACAGCTCATTTTGGAACCTTGATTAATATGCAATTTATAAGCTATATAAGAACGTGTACTGATGTCTGCACACGTAAGCATATATATATATATGGTGACTGAGTTTGGTAAAGTGTGTGGAAGAAGAAAGTTGAGAGTAAATGTGAATAAGAGCAAGGTTATTAGGTACAGTAGGGGTGAGGGTCAAGTCAATTGGGAGGTGAGTTTGAATGGAGAAAAACTGGAGGAAGTGAAGTGTTTTAGATATCTGGGAGTGGATCTGTCAGCGGATGGAACCATGGAAGCGGAAGTGGATCATAGGGTGGGGGAGGGGGCGAAAATTTTGGGAGCCTTGAAAAATGTGTGGAAGTCGAGAACATTATCTCGGAAAGCAAAAATGGGTATGTTTGAGGGAATAGTGGTACCAACAATGCTGTATGGTTGCGAGGCGTGGGCTATGGATAGAGATGTGCGCAGGAGGATGGATGTGCTGGAAATGAGATGTTTGAGGACAATGTGTGGTGTGAGGTGGTTTGAGCGAGTAAGTAACGTAAGGGTAAGAGAGATGTGTGGAAATAAAAAGAGCGTGGTTGAGAGAGCAGAAGAGGGTGTTTTGAAATGGTTTGGGCACATGGAGAGAATGAGTGAGGAGAGATTGACCAAGAGGATATATGTGTCGGAGGTGGAGGGAACGAGGAGAAGAGGGAGACCAAATTGGAGGTGGAAAGATGGAGTGAAAAAGATTTTGTGTGATCGGGGCCTGAACATGCAGGAGGGTGAAAGGAGGGCAAGAAATAGAGTGAATTGGAGTCATGTGGTATACAGGGGTTGACGTGCTGTCAGTGGATTGAAGCAAGGCATGTGAAGCGTCTGGGGTAAACCATGGAAAGCTGTGTAGGTATGTATATTTGCGTGTGTGGACGTGTGTATGTACATGTGTATGGGGGGGGGGGGGGCCATTTCTTTCGTCTGTTTCCTTGCGCTACCTCGCAAACGCGGGAGACAGCGACAAAGTATAAAAAAAAAAAAAAATATATATATACATATATATATATATATATATATGCAGACATAGTGCATACCAGAAATTTTACACCTGGTGCACAAACAAATTATCCGAGAACTTCACAAGACCAAAAGAAAAAGAAAAAAAGAAAGAGGAAAATACCAACATACTTTATGATTGATTTGTGGAAATTGAGATTACTAAAAACGAGTTCTATAAAAAGTGGTTCTTAAGTAATGATCATATCGGTGCCTTACTTATAACATATACTTACAGCATCGTACTTTATGATGCGCGCATCTTTATCTATTCCCTCTTCACATTCGCTGTTGATGTATGTAATTGAAACGCGTCGCCTCCACTCCCATTTTAATTATATAAATCTGTCATTGTTCTGCCATCACGCAGACAAAAAGACTCTTCAAGTAAATCGCCCTTAATTTATAGTTCCCTTAAATCACACTATGCAATTTTCATAATGTTTACGATGATCCGGGTGTTGACGGATGCTCGCAATATACATTTTTGCTGTATACATCTTTGTGAATGACGTGCCTGGCGCGTACGAATGCTTGTGTATCGTGGTTGTTTGCGTCGATGTGTGTGTATAGTTGTTTGGCGTTGAGGAAAGACCTGAAAAAGGTGTTAGGGAGATGGTGGGCTAGACCCCGAGTTGACTGCCTCTTGCAGTTGGTAAACCAGGATGATGATTAGCTCCCTTGAGCACGGCGGTACGATCCTTGAGCACGACGGTACGATCCTTGAGCACGACGGTACGATCCTTGAGCACGACGGTACGATCCTTGACCGAGACGGTACGATCCTTGAGCACGACGGTACGATCCTTGACCGAGACGGTACGATCCTTGAGCACGACGGTACGATCCTTGAGCACGGCGGTACGATCCTTGAGCACGGCGGTACGATCCTTGAGCATGACGGTACGATCCTTGAGCACGACGGTACGATCCTTGAACACGACGGTACGACCCTTGAGCATGACGGTACGACCCTTGAACACGACGGTACGACCCTTGAGCACGACGGTACGATCCTTGAGCACGGCGGTACGATCCTTGAGCACGGCGGTACGATCCTTGAACACGACGGTACGACCCTTGAGCATGACGGTACGATCCTTGAACACGACGGTACGACCCTTGAGCACGACGGTACGATCCTTGAGCACGGCGGTACGATCCTTGAACACGGCGGTACGATCCTTGAGCACGGCGGTACGATCCTTGAACACGGCGGTACGATCCTTGAGCACGGCGGTACGATCCTTGAGCACGACGGTACGACCCTTGAGCATGACGGTACGATCCTTGAGCACGACGGTACGACCCTTGAGCATGATGGTACGATCCTTGAGCACGACGGTACGATCCTTGAGCATGACGGTACGATCCTTGAGCACGACGGTACGATCCTTGAGCATGACGGTACGATCCTTGAGCACGACGGTACGACCCTTGAGCATGATGGTACGATCCTTGAGCACGACGGTACGATCCTTGAGCACGACGGTACGATCCTTGAGCACGACGGTACGATCCTTGAGCACGACGGTACGATCCTTGAGCATGACGGTACGATCCTTGAACACGACGGTACGACCCTTGAGCACGGCGGTACGATCCTTGAGCACGACGGTACGACCCTTGAGCACGACGGTACGATCCTTGAGCATGACGGTACGACCCTTGAGCACGACGGTACGGTCCTTGAGCACGACGGTACGATCCTTGAGCACGACGGTACGATCCTCGACTACGATATACGACTGTATGACGCCTGGGCTCAATGATTTAGCCTTTGACCTGACCACTGTCAAACGCTTTAGGATCTAGCAGTGGTCTACACACCTGAAGAATTCGAAAGATTGAAAAAAGAAAAGAGAAAAAATATTCACTTAGCGAAAGTTTCCCAGCTTCGAAGCCAAGGGCTTTCTTCCACCCGCGTGTGGGGTGGAGGAGGAGCCCTATATAAAGTCCGTCAGAAGGGCGTTGGGCCACATTCAGGAGAAGGGACACCAACGGCATCATACACCAACAGACGATGTGTGCCCTTGTGTGTGTGTGTGTGTGTGTGTGTGTGTGTCAGGTCTGAGGCGTCCACCCTCAGAGGAGCAGAGGAGGAGGACCACCACTACATGCCACACAGGGGTCCCTCAGAGTCCTGGCTGGCCATGGGCGTCGTCGTCCTCTGCTGCTCCTCCCAGTCACTCACTCCCTCTCATGGCCACACAGGGGTCCCTCAGAGTCCTGGCTGGCCATGGGCGTCGTCGTCCTCTGCTGCTCCTCCCAGTCACTCACTCCCTCTCATGGCCACACAGGGGTCCCTCAGGGTCCTGGCTGGCCATGGGCGTCGTCGTCCTCTGCTGCTCCTCCCAGTCACTCACTCCCTCTCATGGCCACACAGGGGTCCCTCAGGGTCCTGGCTGGCCATGGGCGTCGTCCTTCTCTCCTGCTCCTCCCAGTCACTCCCTCCCTCTCATGGCCTACCTGTGTATATATATGTGGCGACCCCCGGAGACTGGTACCTACGGTTGGATCGTGGACAGTGGGGCTGCACCCGGGAGCCATGCCCGGATAAACATGATGAGTGACGACAGTGCTCAGGGTAACTGACGCCCCATGACAAGTTCAGAGTGTTGAACGGTGTGCTTAGAGGTGCGTGTGCAGTGTATACTGACGAAGGAGAATGGTAAAGTGCTGTGTATACTGACGAAGGAGAATGGTAAACTGTAGTATATACTGACGAAGGAGAATGGTAAACTGCAGTACATACTGACGAAGGGGAATGGTGAACTGCAGTGTATACTGACGAAGGAGAATGGTAAACTGCAGTATATACTGACGAAGGAGAATGGTAAACTGTAGTATATACTGACGAAGGAGAATGGTGAACTGTAGTATGTACTGACGAAGGAGAATGGTAAACTGCAGTATATACTGACGAAAGAGAATGGTAAACTGTAGTATGTACTGACGAAGGAGAAGGGTGAACTGCAGTATATACTGACGAAGGAGAATGGTGAACTGCAGTATATACTGACGAAGGAGAAGGGTGAACTACAGTATATACTGACGAAGGAGAATGGTAAAGTGCTGTGTATACTGACGAAGGAGAATGGTAAACTGCAGTATATACTGACGAAGGAGAATGGTGAACTGCAGTATATACTGACGAAGGAGAATGGTAAACTGCAGTATATACTGACGAAGGAGAATGGTAAACTGCAGTATATACTGACGAAGGAGAATGGTAAACTGCAGTATATACTGACGAAGGAGAACAGTAAACTGCAGTATATACTGACGAAGGAGAATGGTAAACTGGCGTAATTTGTGACGGTAGTGTGGAGGTCTGACTTTGAGTAGTAGTCAGGGGGTTTATATGAGGGCATTTAGCGTATGCGTTATTGGAGGAAGGGAACATATTTATATATTTCAAACATTTAGAAAGTTGAATATTGAAAGTAACAAATGTGAAAAAGCAAGAAGTCTATTACAATCTCAAATTCAAGGAAGGCATCAGATGTAAACACTCGTACATGCTTACAGAAGATAGGAATTAACATTACATTTCGTCAGTGATAAACATAAGGAGAAATACTTTAAAAAGGAAAATTGTAGAAGTGTCATTGAGTATAGCATGGTAGAAGGGTATTTGAGGATAGCGTGGTATACGATGGTAGAAGTGTTAGTGAGGATAGTGTAGTATACGGTAAACCATGTATTGGATGTCCAGCCATATACCACGGGGATACAGGGTGAGGATCGATGAGCAGAAACTAATATATATCATCATAGGACATCGAATGTCCTTTTTGTGGACATAGATAAGCATGGGCACTTACCAAGGCTGGCATGGAGGTAAAACATGACGATGATACAGATCGAGCGAACTAGTGACGGAAGGCTTAGAAGCAGCGCACATAGGCATGGAAGAGACGACCCAAGAACCCTATGATGGTTTCGTATGATAGACCACAACAGCCGCCAACGTGGTGATGAGGGAACGTAAGGGGGGATGGGGTTGTGTGGGCAAGGAGGGAGGAGGCGTCCGGTCAGTAGTGAACTCTGTGCGACGTCCAGCGAGGCGCGGAGTGGCCTCCGGATATATAATCTTATGTTTGTTATTTCTAGATTCTCAGTGATTGGCTTTTGTGATTGGCTTCTGCACAAACCGTAGTGTTAGAAAAACAAAGCCCATTCGCTTTCGTATATATATATATATATATATATATATATATATATATATATATATATATATATATATATATATATATACACACGAAAATCAATGCCAGCATACCGTACTACTATGCTGTCTAATGAAAGTTATCCTATTCTCATGTACAGAATCAGTCTCGTTTTTTTTTTGGGACAAATAAACACATCTAAACTCGTACCATTGTATCAACAACCAGAGCCAAGCACTTTCATGGAACAGATGCGACCTCGACAGATAATTCCCATCATCTGCTTGTACAAGTTCAGAACTTCCTCCAAGTACCAGTTAGGAGGAGGAGGACGAGGAGGAGGAGCACAGTTGACCGACATGTTAAGGGCGAGCATCGTCTCCAGCCGTGGCGGGAGAAGAGCTGTTTTGGGGGCCCCGTGTGGGAGGACACGGTGCAAGACAGTGCCATCTGCTCCTGGCGTAGTCTCTCCCTCTCGTATAAGTGTGAAAGTCCCACTCCCACTGGTATTGTTCATCGACGCTGAGGATTTGCTGTGCCTCCTTCTCCTCTCTCTCTCTCTCTCTCTCTCTCTTTGGTGACGGCGACACGCTGAGCCAGCAGCACCTCGTTGCCTGTCAAGTTTCACTCCTTTCGCCCACGTAGCTTACCTTTCGTTTTGCCTCACCCACACGTGTGTGAGGCAGGACTCTTGACGTCACATGACACATAACACTTGGTAACTCATAACACATAACACTTGGTAACACATAACGCGTAACATAACACTGAACAACCCATAACTCACATAGCACTTGGCAACACATGACACATAACACTTGGCCACATAAAACACATAACATAACACCTAACAACACATAACTTACATGACACTTGACAACACATAACACTAGGTAACACATAACACATAACATAACACTTAACAACCCATAACTCACATAGCACTTGGCAACACATGACACATAACACTTAGGCACACATAACACATAACATAACACTTAACAACACATAACTCACATGACACTTGACAACACATAACACTTGGTAACACGTAACACACAACACATGACACATAATATAACACTTGGTAGCACATAACACAGCTTAACACTTAACAACACACAACTCGCACAACACTTGAGAACACATAACATATAACACTTCGTATACACATAACACAACAGAACACTTAACAACACATAACTCACATAACGCTTGACAACACATAACACTTGGCCACACATAACACATAATATAACACTTGGTAACACATAACACAACTTAACACTTACCAACACACAACTCGCATAACACTTGAGAACACATAACATATAACACTTAGTATAACACATAACACAACATAACACTTAACGACACATAACTCACATAACGCTTGACAACACATAACACATGGTAACACATAACTCACATAGCACGTTCTCCGTAACGCTACATTTCCCTGCGGTGAGCGCTACCCGGTAGCCCCTTGGCCTTTTGGCAAAGCCTCGTCGTAAACACTCCTTAAGTCGCGTCACCTCAGCATACCAACCACCTCCTTATGGAAGACCAGGTCTCATGGCGGCACATGGCAGGGCGTCGCATGGCGGCACATGGCAGGGCGTCGCATGGCGGCACATGGCAGGGCGTCGCATGGCGGCACATGGCAGGGCGTCGCATGGCAGCACATGGCAGGGCGTCGCATGGCACATGGCAGGGCGTCGCATGGCGGCACATGACAGGGCGTCGCATGGCAGCACATGGCAGGGCGTCGCATGGCGGCACATGGCAGGGCGTGGCATGGCAGCACATGGCAGGGCGTCGCATGGCGGCACATGGCAGGGCGTCGCATGGCGGCACATGGCAGGGCGTCGCATGGCGGCACATGGCAGGGCGTCGCATGGCAGCCAGCTGACCGTAAACTAACACTGGGCAGAGAGACAGCAGAGGCAGCAGCTGGAATAACAGAAGAAGCAGCAGAAACAGCAGCAGGTCAAGCAGCAGCAGCAGTAGGAGCAACAGAAGGAGCAGCAGTAGGAGCAACAGAAGGAGCAACAGCAGGAGCAACAGAAGGAGCAGCAGTAGGAGCAACAGGAGCAGCAACAGCAGGTGCAACAGGTGCAACAGCAGCTCTCCCGTTCGTTCTACCTATCCACTAAGTGGCCTGGGGGATGGCAACCTCACCAGATGGTGCTGGGTCAACCCAAATAGGGACGGTAGCAGAGGGGGTAGTGGCTGGGTTATCCAACCCCAGTAAGGACGGTAGCAGAGGAGTTGTGGCTGGGTTATCCTACCCCAGTAAGGACGGTAGCAGAGGGGTAGTGGCTGGGTTATCCTACCCCAGTAAGGACGGTAGCAGAGGGGTAGTGGCTGGGTTATCCTACCCCAGTAAGGACGGTAGCAGAGGGGTAGTGGCTGGGTTATCCAACCCCAGTAAGGACGGTAGCAGAGGGGTAGTGGCTGGGTTATCCAACCCCAGTAAGGCCGTGCTGGTGGGGCTTAACCCCAGGAGGGTCTGTGGCCTCCTGGGGTTGGGTTGGCCACAGGAATGCGTCTGCGTCGATGGAGAATCTCGTCTTGGCATGATGAGAATTTGCGATTGCGACGTATTCGGTCTGGCCCGATGCGTCAGGACGTAGGGAGAGGGAGGGTGAAGGAAGAGGGAAAGGGGAGGAAAAGGAGGTAATGGTGAGATTAAGGGAGACGAGGCCAATGAAATGGGTTGGGAGATGGGGAAGGTGCCAGATGGTGAAGAAATATGGTGATAGGGACACACAAAAAACGAAGGTTGGGGAGAGTAAGACGTGATAACAGAGGATGATAAAAGGGGAGTTGAAAGAAAATGGAATAGAAAGGGAGGATGAGGAGAGGATATAAGAAAAATGGGTAGTCAGGATGGGGAAAGGATAGTGGCTGAAGACGCGCTGTCTTAAGGTAAATTGGAATCAAAAAGCACAAAATTGTCTGTCCTTTTCTCTACCGTCTTCTTCTTCTTCTTCTTCTGCTTCTTCTTCTTCTTCTTCTTCTTCTTCTTTATTATCATTATTTTTATCATAATTGTTACTATTATTATTATTATTATTATTATTATTATTATTATTATTACTATTATTGTTATATTATTATTATTATTATTATTATTATTATTATTATTATTATTATCATTATTATTATTATTATTATTATTATTATTATTATTATTATTATTATTATTATTATCATTATTATTATTATTATCATTATTATTATTATTATTATTATTATTATTATTTTGTACTTCATCTAAAGCCAGATTGGTCGGTCGTAAAGCCCTAACCACATGAACACAGACGACCCAGCTGGCTACGACCACTCAGATGGTACAGCCGGTCTCCACCCTCCTCCAGATGGCGGGGCGTCTCGCATTCTTTGCTTTTCCAGGGATTCGATTTTCAAAGAGCACTTTCCAGGTGGTCATCAGATGGAAGATCAACCCTCGAAACGCTTTTGTCGTTTGATCCACTGATCGAGGATGGGGTCAAGTGGAGGAATACGAAGTGTTTGAAGGAATCATAATTACGTCGCCTCTACGACCCTCCCAGCTTGTGTGGGAAACAGAGTTTGTGACGTTGATTACGTCTGGTTTCCAGAAAAGAGTGAAGATTGTGGTTCATACCCAACTTGTTTGTGTTATTACAGAGTTGAACTGTAATGTTTTGAGACTGTTGTCCTCGGAAACAAGTGTGTGGTAGGTGTTGGTCACGACTTCATGATAAGTATATCTAGAATATAGTGGCGGTACAAGTTATCAGGTCGTCTTGATCTTACAGTCGAAGTTGACTGGTTGGTTAGCTGGTTGGGCTATAGGCCTCTTTGACTGTCAGGGTCATTAAGGCCGTTTAGTTCTCGTCATAGCCACCGTCAGAATAGTTTCGCTATCTGAGCAACAACCTCAGCTGATTGAAAGATTTTGTGTTGAATATCATGTCGGATTTTCATAATAGTTGAGAGAGTTATGTCCAAAATATTCATGTTACCGCTGGGTTGATCTGTAATATTTTGAAGGTTAAGAAATTGTAGGAAACGAGCAAGGTTTAGAAATAAGTATGAAAGAAAAATATACTTTTACACAGTTGAACTTAACCAGATTACTGCTTCGTCATTCTAAAATGCTGCCAAGGGCCGAATAAGGAGAGAAAGTATGTTCGGTACGAGAAAAAGAGCGAATTTTGGAGTGAGAAGGAGAGGGAAAGCGAGTTGGAATTATCCAGGGTGTAATCATTAGTGTTAAGACCGAATAACAGGAAGGAGAAATTTGATCACTCATAGAATAAAGAAACAGGGTGGGTGATAGGACAGAGCCCTGGGTGAGACCATTGTTGACGAGAGAGTAAGAAGAGGGAGGATACCACTCCGTCTACAACTGCCACGATGGAAAGACGAAAAGGAAACTTGACAGAGATATTTGGCAAGCGGTGTTACAGAACGCCTCCTGCAGGTTATAACACAACAAACGAGAGGTTGTTATTGACGAGGCCACCGTGTGGTACCTTTAATGGATAATGAAGAAAAAAAAAAAAAGTACAGCGTCCTCGAGAGAGTTCTTGCCTCAAGGGAGCCCACGTTACTATGCTGAGGCACGGAGCGTAGCCTCGAAACTGCAGGAGAATCATGAGAGTTACGTAATGATCACACTGATAATGATGATAATAATGATAATGATGAAACAATCCTGGTGATAGTGATAATGATAATGATGATAATTTGCAACCTACATGACCAATTTTAGTACTTATATAGTCACTTTAAACACCAGAGAGCCACTTTAAGCACTTTATATACCAAGTGGCCTCTTTAAGTACCTAAGTGGCGACTTTAAGTACCAGATGGCCACTTTATGTACTGGTTGGATACCATATGTACCGTGTGACTAAGCGCCTGGATGGTTACTTTCAGTATAAGTTGATTTCTTTAAGTGACAAGGTGGCCTCTTTAAGTGACACCTTAAAGACACTGAGTATCAGGTGGACATTTTAAGTACCAGATGGTCACTCAACTCAGATGATGACCTGAGCAACATGGTTGAGTTCCTCACAGTCAAGAGTAGGAAAAATATGCTTTATATCCTTCACCATTCCTTTCCACAATCCCCACTCACTATCACCATTCCCACTCACCATCACTATTACCATTTACATCACCATTACCTTTTACACTTATTATACTCACTCACTATTACCACTCACTGTCACTATCCCACTCACCATTGCCATAACCACTCTGTCATTTTTGACACTCACCATCAATGTTCCCACTCACCATCAACGTTATCATTCACCGTCATTATTCCCATTCACCACTTCCACTCTCTGTCATTATTCCCACTCATCATCACCATTCCCTCCCACTCTAATCATCCCCACATATCCAGACGTCTGGGCATGGAACTGGCAAGGTTCCTGAAGTATTCTAAGTCCAAGTCTTGGGCCCATAGTGTCTTGATCCTAGAATGAGGCGAGGTGCTGATGAAGTGCTGCAGGAAGCAATTCTTTTTTTATCTGGTTCCAGCTGTTCTCGATTGGGTTAAGGTCTTGGGGGAGTTCCCAGGTGGACGCTATCCTGCACAAAGTGATTACACCCGAGGAAGTAGATGGTTCTCTAGCACCTTAATGTACTCCTCTTCGTGTAGTGTAGTGTTTTAAGGTATGAGGTACAGACCTCCCTTACCCATTGCACCACTAAAGCATCCATAGATCATCACAATATTTGGGTGTTTCACCGTCTTCACTGTGAAGTGAGTCATACCGGCTGGTACCCTCCAGCCTCCTCACCTTCCCCTCCCTTACTCCACTGGTGCTCACTCTAGTCCTTGCATTTCTTTGCAAATGCGAGGCGTTTGAGTTTCATTTCCTTCATAAGCAAGGGTTTGGCAGATGGCTTGCTGGAAAGAATGTGAAGATCCTTTTTGCAGGCTACGCTGAATGGTTCTTTGGAGACGTTTCATAGAAGTCTCTGGTGGCTTTCCTTAAGTTCGGCTGCTAAAATTCGGGGTTCCTTCAGTACTTCTCGCCTTCGGAAGTTATCATCCTTAGGCGATGAGGGATAGGTTTTGGCAGTGGGATGACGTTGTCAGGAAGGCCACAAGCGCTGGCAAGTTGCTGCCTGGTCGTGCGTTCTAAGCGCCCAGTAGGCCTAGAAATCACACGTGTACCCATATTTTCGTGCTTCCAGGCGAAAATTCAGTTTTTTTTCTCATCATAGAGGTAAGAGCCAACCACGCTGCCTTACAGATGGAAGAAATAAGGGCGTTCAGAGGCGAAATTCCTCGAATGAAGTGGTAGCCAGTGAGAGCAAAGAAAGAGCATCCATCCCTAAAGATAGCCTGAGGCACGCTGAGGCGGGCTCCAGGCGCTCACACCTTTAGAAACACTGGATGTGCGATGATTTGACCCTGAGAGCGTCATATGCTCTTACCTGCAATAAACTCTCGTCGTGTATCGCCTTTGAAAATATATATGGGGTAGACTCTCAACATTCCCACTAACTACATCCATTCCTACTCACAGTCACGATTTCCCACTCATTATCATCACTCCCACTGACCATCACCATTCCCACTCACTGTCACCACTCCCGCCCAGTCTCATGCACCCCGCTCACTATCACCCTTCCCACAGAATATGAGTTGTCTCGCTATCACCATACTCATTTTCAGCCACCCGTCTTACTATCACCGTTTCCACCTTCTCTCTCTCTCTCGCACCGTCCTCACTACCTCCACCAACAGCCACCAAGTGAAGCTACGAAGAACCGAGCCAAACTCGGCAGGTATGACGGCAAATTTGTCCAAACGGGACACAAAGGCCGACAAGTGGGAGAGAGAGAGAGAGAGAGAGAGAGAGAGAGAGAGAGAGAGAGAGAGAGAGAGACCTCACACTGCTCGATCCTGGCGGGCGGGCAAGATCACCAAGATAACACTTAGTCACTAGGTAATTGGACAAGATCACCAGGTCCGTTGCGACCCTGTTCATTTGATGATGTGTGTGGTGTGTGTGTGTGTGTGTGTGTGTGTGTGTGTGTGTGTGTGTCTGACGTGCACTTTGAGAGGCGGAGTCCGGATATAATTTACGGGGCACCGGGGTCCTTGTGTAGCCCGTAGGGATAGGAGGATAGTTGGACGGCTTGGTGTATCGTCCTGCGACAGATGGTAGTAGACTCCGGCAGCATATGTCACTGAAGTAGAGGGAGGGAATGTCTTCAAACGCAGGTGACGCAGGAGAAGAGAGGAGGAGGTGGTAAGCGGTGAGGGCAGGAGGAGGAGGTGGTAGCGGTGAGGAAGCACAGGTGACGCAGGAGGAGGGAGGAGGAGGAGGAGGTGGCGGCGGCGGTGGGGTAAGATAGTGATTTAAAATCATTACGTAGCACCGTGGGGCCTCCATCACTTTCCCCGCGTGATGAACGGCCGTCCCTCCAGAGCCCTGGGCCTGCACACCACCCAGCCAGCCACTCAGCTACCCAGCCAGCCACCTAGCCAGCCAGCCAGGCACCTAGCCAGCCAGCCAGCCAGCCACCCAACCAGCCACCTAGCCAGCTAGCTAGCCAGTCACCTAGCCTGCCAGCCACCTAGCCAGCCACCTAGCCATCCCTTGCTGGGAGAGCCCGTAGATCTGACCTCTGGGTAAGGTTAGCTAGCTCTCCGGCCTCCCGTCCTCGAAGACCCGGGAGACCTGCTGATCCAGGACAGGAAGATCTTTTAGTCTCCGATGGACTCCAGTTCCTTCAGAGACATCTTGAAAACTCGACCCAGAATGGAGACTATTTTCAAGACTCCAGTCCTATGAAGCCGCAGAACCCGACCCTGAATAGGCCTCTGCTGCCTTCTGGATTCCAAATACCTTTAGGGCCCCTATGACCTCGACCTGATTAGGGCTCTTCTGTCCCTAGAGTTCCAAATCCTCGGCACTTATTGGTGGATATAGTCAGTCAGGGTTGTACGTGATCAGTTTCTAATCCATGTTCTTTGCCACCGCCCTGAAATGGTCTTCTCAGGGTCTGCTCAGGGCCACGCTTATACCCCCCTGGAATATGGAGTGTGGTTCGACAACCTGTGCCGTTTTCTGCTGCTGCTACTACTGGGCCAAGTCTGGCAACATGACAGTCCTGCGTCGTATCTCTTGTCTGTTGTTCATCCATGTTTATTGCAGGGTTGTTTCTGCTGTTTCTTAACATCTACTCATGGGTCGGGTCGGCATCTGCTGCCTGGTTCTGTCTTGCTAAATGGGCACCTCACTCGTCTATTGCCTTCTGCTGGGCTGTCTGCGTCCTGCCAAAGTCTGCTGCCTGCCTACCCATATCTGCTGCTCAGGCACGTCTGCTGGTTCGATTGCAATTTGCAGAACTACTGTGTACCTCCGACCACTCGCTTTTACAGAGATATCATTTGACCAAATCTTACAGCATGTAAGACTAGGACCTCTGCTACAGATATGGTTCCTTGAGGTTGTTTCTGCTGCCTTACGTATGACCAACTATCCTGAAGTTCTGAGACGGGAGAAAAGATGAAAGAAGAGAGAGAGAGAGAGAGAGAGAGAGAGAGAGAGAGAGAGAGAGAGAGAGAGAGAGAGAGAGAGAGAGAGAGAGAAATTAAATCTATTTTTGGGGTGTGTGTCCGTCGCCTCCTTGATCTTCTGCAAATTCAGGGCTTGACGTGGAACCAGCTGGTGGGTTCACATGATGATGATGATAGCCCAGTGTGGACGAGTCTTGGTCAGTCCAGTTTTTGGGGGAGAGAAGACGTTCTCGTCAAACTCAGAGGTCAAATAAGATCATCTGGGTGATGAGATTCCTTGACCCGTAATGATCATACAGATATGTTACCGTCGTGTGTTCTGCATAATTTTCAGTTTTGTTTTTGTGTGTAATTGTCTAGTTTGTGTCTATTTTTGTGTGTGTGTTAGTTTGTGTCTATTTTTTTTGTGTGTGCGCATGTCCGTCTTTTAGTTACTAAAAGTATCAAAGTCACAAACCTTACATCACCACAGACACTCTAGCGAATAACTAAACATCCTGCAACGCATCGCTAATGGCATCAGAAACAAGCACACAAAAATACTCAGCCCCCTCCGGGAACACGACATTTGCACTGCCCTCGTCCTCCCTCCGACCTCACTACAGATGCACAACAGTCAGAGAATACGCACGAGGACAAGGAGGAGTGCTTGCAACACTCGTTCACCGAACCATATTCATCATTACTGTCAACGCTGCAATATAGCTCAAAGACATTGACAACACTAGAAATAGAACCCATAAGAATAAAACTCCACAGTATCAAGTAAGCGTAATCAACACTTATGCTTTCCCTCTGCCAAATATGCTTCCCAGCTACACAATCTTACCAGCATGCACGACACATATCCCTGTAGATGTTTTAGTGCCCACCATCCCACATGGCTCTACGCATAAACACGGGAGTCCAGAGGTGAACTGATCATAAACCAGCTGTACCCTCTCAGTATCCTCATCCTACACAACCAGCTGTACCCTCTCAGTATCCTCATCCTACACAACCAGCTGTACCCTCTCAGTATCCTCATCCTACATAACCAGCTGTGCCCTCTCAGTGTCCTCATCCTACATAACCAGCAGCACCCTCTCAGTATCCTCGTCCTACACAACCAGCTGTACCCTCTCAGTATCCTCATCCTACACAACCAGCTGCACCCTCTCAGTATCCTCATCCTACACAACCAGCTGCACCCTCTCAGTATCCTCATCCTACACAACCAGCTCACCAGACTCCCAACCCACCACCTCCAGTAGTCAAGTCTCCCCAGACATCACCTTCTGCTCAACAACCCTACACACAGTGACTGCTTGGAGCACGATAGACGAACTATCCTCTGACCACCTGCTTATCCTGATAATGCTCCACCTGGCCCATCCGATCCACACAACCATCAGAATGACTGACGCAAATTACAGGAAAGCAGACTGGCCAGCCTTCACACAGCACGTGGAGAAATAGATGCAAAACTTCAGTGTATATGATTTCTTATCCGTTAATCATTAAATCTCATAATTCATAAGCATCTCCAACCATGCTAGGAAAAAGTGTTTTACACAAAGACATGAAAAGAAACCCTCCAACGTAACACACCTGATAGAACATAGTTACTAGCTCAAACACAACTCACTTACCAGCGTTAGAAATCAGACAGCAAAATCCAAACTTTGATGTGAGCCATCACCAACCTGATTACTGAAAGGCAAAATTACGAACTGGCGCTTCTTTCTCAACACAGTGAACCACAACACCCATAACAACCAACTGTAGCGTACGTTAAGGAAGACCCACACTTCCTGTACTAGTCTGACTCCCACTCGTGAAGCACTCTTAACCCAGTCCAATGTCATCCACTCTCCCAAAGAACACACATGCATACCCATGAGACATTACTCAAAAATCAGCAGCCACATACCAGCCTCATCCCTAAAGAGATATATTAGGGAGAGTTTACACAAAATCCATCCAGGGACAATTGCCCACACCACCCTTCACTCCCACTGATACAAAGCAATGTAATTAAAACCTCAAAGAACTCTCCTGCTGCGGGCCCCAACAACGTGTGAAAACTCTCACATAAAACACTTTGTCCCAGTTGCAATCCAGGCACGTTCAGGCATCTTAAACCACTCGTAGCAATACAACGAAATCCCCAACCTCGTCCTATAGTTCTCTACCACCTACTTCAGTCTCCATCATCCAAAACTCTGTGAAAAATTGATCCACAGCAGAATCAAGCAGAGTATGCAACTCTCCATGATATGGCTTTAGACCCAACCACTCCACTATTACTTTACTCACTGACTGACCTCTTACAAGATATCCTAGATGGTTTCAACCACCCACAACGCCCTCATCCCTTGTGGCATTAGACACCAACAAAGTGTTCGAAACTGAAACCATCCGTCGACACATCCTCACACAAGAGACACTTGACACCTCCCTCCATAACGGTAACAAAAATTGGTTATCAAGTTTCATAGCTGGCAGCCAAGGCTGAGTCATTACCAATGGCTTCCCCTCTAAAACACTTTACACTGGAGTCTCCCAAGGTGTAGTTCTTCTTTTTCTCAACCCTCTTCAGTTTCTTCCGACACGGCCTCCCATTACCTCCAGCAAACCACAAGAAGGTACTCTCGGACACAGATGACCTCACCGTCGTATCACAACACCTCGTGACATCACAGTAGCCGCAACACACATACATTATCGGAGCAGTGGCTTACCGGGAACAGAATGTCTGCATCGCTACAGAAGTCTTTATTCACTCTTTTAAATTCAGACAGACATGGGTGCAGCTCACATCCTCCAGTCATCTTGAATGGACAGTTACTCCCACTGAGAATAACGCTAACCATTTCAGGCGTCACATTCGACAAACACACGCTATTCTCTCCCCACTCTAATAACATCAAAACAAAAGGAATTCGCAGACTAAATGTCTTGAGGGACATTTGCTCTCAAGGGGTTGGGATAAGGAAAAGAACATCTTAAAATCCTTTTATAAACAATTCGTCCACTCCACCCTAGTCTACGCTTCACCTCTGCAAGGCAAATATGATAAAACTGCAAACCACACACATTAGTACACTCAGAACAATCACAGGCTGCCTAGCAACCACAAACAATCAATAGCTTCACAATAAAACGAAGATCCTCCAGATACAATTCCACCTCAACATGCTCCGCACTCAATTCTGCGCAACAGCACTAGACGACCCCTCCTCCCAACCATACCACTATATCACCAACCACCAACTCTCAAGTAGAAATAGAAACCTTATCCCCCTGCCTTACATTTCAGCAACCTCTGCTCAGAACCTCCTCCTCCTCCTCCCCACGTCCCACATTATAATAACAGTCAAGCATTAAACAACCACCTTCCCAACTCAGTCAGAAACTGCACTCCACCAGGTATACACACACACACACACACACACACACACACACCCATCAGAAGCAACACACACTCCCCAGACAAACACGAGTCACACTCTCCGCTCTGTGCTTCAGACATCACGCATCCCTACTACACTTACAAACACCGTTTAAACATCTCCAAGACTCGTCATGCCCACAGTGCAATTACCATAACGAAGGCACCGAACACTCACTATTCAGTTGCCCTGCACTCTTTGCACGTAGGTCACACAACATCACTATACTTTGTGACCTACTGAGAAAGATGGGTGATTATGAGTGCTTATGCACCCGGCCATGAGAAGAAAGATCATGAGAGGTAAGTGTTTTGGAAGCAGCCTGAGTGAATGTGTCAGCTGTTTTGATGTACGAGACCGAGTATAAATGATTCGCATTTACATGCGAAGGTGAGTAATGTGGCGACTGAGGTTATGATTGGAAGGCATGGGGTATTTAGTGATGTGAATGGAAATGATAAACAGCTTTTAGAGTTGTGTGTTGAAAAAAGGACTGGTGATTGACTAGGTTTAAAAAGAGGGACGTACACAAGTGTACGTATGTGAGTAGGAAAGATGGCTAGCGGGCATTATTGGATTACATTATAGTCGACATGTGAGCGAAGGAGAGTCTTTTGGATGTGAATGTGTTCAGTGGGTCAGCTGGTGGCATGTTTGATCATTACTTGGTGGAGGCGACGGTGAAGATATGTCGAGGTTTTCGGAAGAGGAGACGTTATGGGTGAGAAGAGAGTGGTGAAAGTAAGTGAGCTTGGAAGAGACATATATTATTATGTGATTCCATGTACCATCACATATATAGTTAAGTGATTCCATGTACCATCATATATATATATATTTATCTGACTCCATACATCTTCACATATATCATCATGTGATTCCATATATCTTCACGTATATCATTATGTGAATCTATATATAGGTATGTGATTCCCCTATAACTTCCGTCACCTACGTAACCCATTGCATCTCCAGTTCTAACCTTTCCCTTGCACCGTCTATACAACACGACCCTGAAAGCTGACCACATCTCGGGGCAATTAGCGCGGCGGTCTAGTTAAGCTTCCTAATGAGCCTCTTGTTGGCAGCTCGAGCCAATTAGTGACAGCTGGTACAAGAGGCTAATTAGGTGGAGAGAGGCATTAAGACCCTGTGATGGGACGCGTACTTATCGCTGGTGTCATCTTTGGCTGGGGGCTGCCCCGGTGGTCCGAGTGGACCCGCTGTGGACGACGGGGGTCTGGGGCGGGGAAACACCCTGCCCCAGACCCCACACCCATGGTGTATCCTGCCCCAGATCCCTCACCCATGGTGTATCTTGCCCTACGGCCCCTTTCCTCTGGTGTAATCCTGACCTAATGATCATTAGGTCATCATTAACAACCTCGTAGACGTAGGTACCGCATGATGTTGCCTGTGGTAAGGTCACACGGGGTAACAATGGTTAGGCAACACAGCAAGGGATATGGACAGCTCTTACACCTGCTCTCTCTCTCTCTCTCTCTCTCTCTCTCTCTCTCTCTCTCTCTCTCTCTCTCTCTCTCTCTCTCTCTCTCTCTCTCTCTCTCTCTCTCTCTCTCTCTCTCTCCTGTCCAACCCAGCACTCACACCTGCTCCCTGTCCTGTCCAACCCAGCACTTGCTGTCTCTCTCCTGTCCAACCCAGCACTCACACCTGCTCCCTGTCCTGTCCAACCCAGCACTTGCTGTCTCTTTCCTGTCCAACCCAGCACTCACACCTGCTCCCTCTCCTATCCAACCCAGCACTTGCTGTCTCTCTCCTGTCCAACCCAGCACTCACACCTGCTCCCTGTCCTGTCCAACCCAGCACTTGCTGTCTCTCTCCTGTCCAACCCAGCACTTGCTGTCTCTCTCCTGTCCAACCCAGCACTTGCTGTCTCTCTCCTGTCCAACCCAGCACTTGCTGTCTATCTCCTGTCCAACCCAGCACTCACACCTGCTCCCTGTCCTGTCCAACCCAGCACTCACACCTGCTCCCTGTCCTGTCCAACCCAGCACTCACACCTGCTCCCTGTCCTGTCCAACCCAGCACTTGCTGTCTCTCTCCTGTCCAACCCAGCACTCACACCTGCTCCCTGTCCTGTCCAACCCAGCACTTGCTGTCTCTTTCCTGTCCAACCCAGCACTCACACCTGCTCCCTCTCCTATCCAACCCAGCACTCACACCTGCTCCCTGTCCTGTCCAACCCAGCACTTGCTGTCTCTCTCCTGTCCAACCCAGCACTCACACCTGCTCCCTGTCCTGTCCAACCCTGCACTTGCTGTCTCTCTCCTGTCCAACCCAGCATTTGCTGTCTCTCTCCTGTCCAACCCAGCACTTACACTGGCTCTGTCTCCTGTCCAATATGACTTGAGTTTTCTCGTTGCCTATAGCTGTCCTCACTTCACTGGTGTGGTTGAGGCAAGATATGTTCTTATTTCCCGGGAACGGTGACCAATTTCTCGTAATGGTGAGCTTTTACAGGATATATACAAGGTCGACAACTGATAGTTGTGGACCTCTTCAGAGTGTGAGGGAAAGGAGGTCTCCCATTGGTGAGCCTCGAAGTGAGAGGGACAGACGAACGCCCATTTGTGGACCTTGTTAGAGAGAGAGGGACAGAAGAACGCCCATTTGTGGACCTTGTTAAAGTGAGAGGGACAGAAGAACGCCCATTTGTGGACCTTGTTAAAGAGAGAGGGACAGAAGAACGCCCATTTGTGGACCTTGTTAGAGTGAGAGGGACAGATGAACTCTCATTTGTGGACCTTGTTAGAGTGAGAGGGACAGACCAACTCTCATTTGTGGACCGTGTTACAGAGGAACAACTCAAACTCTCAGGTGTTCTCTTTGTTCTCGACTTCCACATGCTGGAGAACGTGGTCATAGACTACATAATAATGATTCCACTGGGAAACAGAACTCATGCGATGAACAAAGACCAAAGAATGAATGAAGCAATATAAAAAAAAAATGATAGTCCGCCTTTTTTATATCAAAGTGCGGACAGAATATAGAATGAGAGGAGATAAAGAAAACGTAATCCA
Organism: Panulirus ornatus; assembly: GCF_036320965.1. NCBI lineage: Eukaryota > Metazoa > Arthropoda > Malacostraca > Decapoda > Palinuridae > Panulirus > Panulirus ornatus. The sequence continues at coordinate 93,990,202 of NC_092224.1, read as the reverse complement.
TTAAACCCGTTGGTGGATATTACCGTGGTGATGTTAACGTCCAGGTGGACGACGCAGATGACGACAGCTACCGTCGCTGTGTCGCTGTTCATCAAGATAACAGCAGGAGTGTTAAGCAGGCAGGCAGGGAGGTGGAGGCTGAGGCAGGAAACTTGCTGTACATAAATAAAGTAGGATGATAATGGACGTAAAGAGACGAGGAGGGAGTTGAACACAATTTGAGCCATGGTGCTGGACGAGAGAGGAGGTGGGGTGGTTAGGGGGGTGAAGGGGTTAGTTAGTCCTTGCCAAGGAAAGAGAGAGAGAGAGAGAGAGAGAGAGAGAGAGAGAGAGAGAGAGAGAGAGAGAGAGAGAGAGAGAGAAGGCGCAAGGCAACGATAAAACCAGCAAGAGAGAGTGTAGCGTTAAAAAGAGGAATATGGAAATAGCGATGATTGACGATGTGGACAACACAAGAGGTGGGAGTTACACCAGACAGGACGTCGCGTAATGTCAGTTCGTGTCAAGTCTCATGGAAAGAGCGGGTGATTGTGGAGTTAGATACTTTATAGCCACTTCCTATGACCCGGACGACTGGGATGGTCTGAACGGATAATTTCAATGACTGTTGCTGCCGCCCCCGGATGAACCAGCTCCAGCAGACTGGATCCCCATATTGTTCCTGTACAACAGATGAATATATATATATATATATATATATATATATATATATATATATATATATATATATATATATATATATATATATATATATTATGCCTGGGGATAGGGGAGAAAGAATACTTCCCACGTATTCCCTGCGTGTCGTAGAAGGTGACTAAAAGTGGAGGAAGCGGGGGGCGGGCTGGAAATCCTCCCCTCTCGTTTTTAATTTTCCAAAAGAAGGAACAGAGAAGGGGGCTAAGTGAGGATATTCCCTGTAAGACTCAGTCCTCTGTTCTTAACTCGGGAAATGACGAATATGTACGATATATATATCCATGTTCTCGACGGTGTGTGTGTGTGTCTGTGTGTCAGCTATGATGACACGCTATTAAGAATACACATTGTCAATGTGGCAATAAGATAGTGCAGATGATGCTGAGGGTAGGATAGTAAGAAAGACAAGCCAGATTGTTATTATCAAACACATTTTTCCCCGAAGGTGTTAAGGACGCCTAACCGACCCGTGTGAAGTGTAAATTCCCGTTTTTGTAAATGATAATGCGACGAGTTCTGGGCGAGACGTCGATAGCAAGACGAATGTAAGAGTTTTGGACACTCGGCGAAAATGGGCCTGGGTAGGAGGAGGTGTTGTCGTGTCTTGCATACTTAGATCCTTTTTCTTTTTCTTTTTTCTTTTTACGAGTCGTTTGTGGCAGGAAAGGTAAAGGGTGGATGGACGATGTATTCCTCCACCGTCAAGAGAAAGAAAAAGAA
>NC_092224.1:93966283-93983783 GCF_036320965.1 Panulirus ornatus | reverse complement strand
CCGTGAGACAGGTCATTAAAAAAGCTGAAAAAAAAAAAGGACGAGTGGGTTGAGATGGGTAGCCGAGGAAAGAGTTTGGGACGTCAGGTAATTAGCTCCCCGGGGTGTGGAGGCCTTTCTATCCTGTAGGTTAGGAATGGTCTGGTCTGGCACGGGTGAGTCCGCGCGTTCAATGATGGATGAATCCCAACTGCCTTGCTTGTGAGTGTCGTAGGGAGAAGAGGGGTCTGGATGAGACGTCTGTAGCATTACCCCAAGCTCCCTGGCTGTAAGAGAGAGGAGCGAGAGAGGGGGTCATGGTTTACCTCCACAGCTCCCTGTGGAGCCTCGAACATTTCTCAGACAAGAGTTGGCTGGAGGCTGCAGCAACACGAGGCGAGAAAGCTGGAGCTTCGTGCTGGAGAGGCAGGGTAGACCGACCCCCACTCCTCCGACTGCACCTGGTCTTGACATGGTGGTGGATCGTTTCGTCTCCGCTGGGAGTCCATCTGACCTGACCCACGGGCGAGAGGGTGTCGCTCAGAGGTGGAACGACAGACGAAAAGTGTCGTACATCATAAACCAGCTGGGTATAACACCCTCCCACCACCCCCTTTTGGTCACTGCCATCTCTCGCCAGCCTCCCCAAACTCCATCTAGATCGCCCGCTGACGCCACTGGCCACGTCGCGAATCGCGTGCGCCCCGCGCCCACGTACTAACAGACTCACAGCCCTCGATCATTGCATATAATTCCCCCCTCGGCATCTAAGCGACCGAGAAATTTATAATTGAAGCTCGACATGGGACTGGCGGAGGAGGGGAGGGTGGCCAGCGACACCGCTCTCGGGGAACCTAAACAAATGGAGGAGGAAGAGGAAGAGGAGGAGGAGGACTCGGCAAGCAGCTCTGGCCTGTGACCTGCCACGGTTACTTTCAGTTCTGGCCTGATGGTGTGGCTGCTGCTGCTGCTGCCTGGCCAGGTGGTGGTGATGGTAGAGCAGACGAGGCCGTGGGCAGTGTGTGTGTGTGTGTGTGTGTGTGTGTGTGTGTGTGGCTGCTACTTGTGGTGGGGGTATTCCTGGGTTATAGATGGTGTGACTATAGGGGGGGAGGAGGATTAATGATTACAGAGAGAGAGAGAGAGAGAGAGAGAGAGAGAGAGAGAGAGAGAGAATGGGTGCAATGGTGTTGCATTTCTGCCCTCTCTCATTTCCGATTTCAATTTCATGAATCTTCACCTTTTTCTTTCTTTCCAGTCGCCTCAGAGATCTCTAAATCTATCATCAGTCCCATCATAGAATTCAGCAAGCCTTTACTCGTCCCCCCCACAACACACACACACACACACACACACACACACACGACCCACTCAAATCCCCCGGACACAAACCACCAACTTCCTCATCATCCGCCACAGTTGGTATATTTTCATGCCACTCCTGCAGGGGCCTTGACGTAAGGGGAGGAAAAAAAACACGCATCTCTTGTGCATAGGTTATAGAACTGAGACTTATGTTGTAGTCTACAGTGCCTCTGTGTGTGTGTGTGTGTGTGTGTGTGTGTGTGTGTGTGTGTGTGTGTGTGTGGAGGATGAAGAAGGGCATGATGAGTGTAAAAAAAAGGTTCCTTACCGGTGGCCATTGTGGGCAGCCTCCAACGTATGTGTAACCATTATGTCGAATTTTCCGCTTCATCAGGGCGATAAGATCGCCCGAGATAATCTCTGTGATCCATGTATATATTCTTTTTTATTCATATATTTAAAGGGTCGCTTGTTCGGTGCCTTGACCCCTTAGAGACGGCGCTGCGAGCGAGTGAGTGAGCCTTGAGTACGATGATGTGGCCCTTGGTGATGCTGGTGTGAACGTCAGCCTCTGATGGCTCGACCTTTGACCCAAACATCATCGAGGGTTAGGTCAAAGACCAGGGCCTCATGACGGAAATTCGCACAGTCGTACTCAAGGGTCGTAACGTCATCTTCAAGGGTGGTTAAGTCGTCCTCAAGGCTCGTAACGTCGCCCTTGAGGCTCGTCACGTCGTCCTCGAGGCTCGTCACGTCGTCCTCGAGGCTCGTCACGTCGTCCTCAAGACTAATAACGTCGTCACAAGACTCGTAACGTCGTCCTCGAGGCTCGTAGCATCGTCCTCGAGGTTCGTAACATCGTCCTCAAGACTCGTAACTTCGTCACAAGACACGTAACGTCGCCCCCAAAGGTCGTAACGTTCTTTGTAACACATCGCGTCCCCTACAAGCGGTAATTAAGCATGTGGCAAACTGCTCAAACGAACCAGACCCATTTACGTGAAGACAGGTACGATGCCTCTGTGTATATACTGTCAGCTCACACTTTATACTCTCTCAGCTCACACTGATGTGTGACCATGAGACGAGAGGTAAGATGCCTCAGTGTATTTACTCTCTCAGCTCACACTGTATACTCTCAGCTCACTCTGTATTCTCAACTCACACTGTATACTCTCTCAGCTCACACTGTATGCTCTCAGCTCACACTGTATACTCTCTCATCTCACTCTGTATACTCTCTCAGCTCACTCTGTATTCTCTCTCAGCTCACACTGTATACTCTCTCAGCTTACACCGTATACTCTCAGCTCACACTGTATACTCTCTCAGCTCACACCGTATACTCTCAGCTCACACCGTATACTCTCAGCTCACACTGTATACTCTCAGCAAACACTGTATACTCTCTCAGCTCACACTGTATACTCTCTCAGCTCACACTGTATACTCTCTCAGCTCACTTTATACTCTCAGCTCACTTTATACTCTCAGCTCACACTGTATACTCTCAGCTCACACTGTATACTCTCAGCTCACACCGTATACACTCTCAGCTCACACCGTATACACTCTCAGCTCACACCTGATGGGAGACCACGAGACGAGAGAGCCAGTCATCATCGAGCATCGGAGGCTACACGCGATTTCAGATGGACTCAGCTCGTGTGTGGTGTTGACAATTCTTGGTAGACCTTGGAGGACAAGCTGGGGCGACCAGGCACGGCCACCACACGGGCCTCCCTGCCCGCGGCGGACACACACACACACACACACACACACACACACACACACACACACACACTCCATTAACATTTTTATGATTGGTCAGACATTTTTGGCGCAAATTATGGAGAGTGGGCAAATCCAGCGGGGCTGGTGATAGGCTGAGCGGGGCCGGGGTAAGTGACCGCGGGCCAATCAGGAGCCGGGGATCGGTCGCCCATAATGCATATATCTGGTTATTGTGAGGTCGCCTCTCATGCCAGGCTCCTGTCGCCGGCGATGACATGGTCGACCGACCGTCCGGGGAGAGAGAGAGAGAGAGAGAGAGAGAGAGAGAGAGAGAGAGAGAGAGAGAGAGAGAGAGACGTACCTCCTTCTGGTCACCCTGGGGTGGAGGGTTAAGAGAGTTACCCCCTCCTGGTCACCCTGGGGGTGGGGGTAAGAGAGAGAGAGAGAGAGAGAGAGAGAGAGAGAGAGAGAGAGAGAGGGAGAGAGAGAGAGAGAGGTACCCCCCTCCTGGTCACCGTCGGGCAAGGTAACCGTACGTGGTCCAAACCATCATCATATCCACCATGTACCTGATGGTCAGGGGCGCCACCACCTCTCTCTCTCTCTCTCTCTCTCTCTCTCTCTCTCTCTCTCTCTCTCTCTCTCTCTGGTTTCTAAGCTTTATGGGGTGTGCGAAAGGAGAAGGTTGAGAGTAAACGTGGATAGAGGCTAAGGTTATTAGATCTAGCAGTGAGAGAGAGAGAGAGAGAGAGAGAGAGAGAGAGAGAGAGAGAGAGAGAGAGAGAGAGAGAGAGAGAGAGAGAGAGTTAGCTGGGAGTCAGAAACGAGAAGGGGAGACACTGGAGGAAGTAGGGTGTCTTACCTGGGAGTGGACGTGGCAGCCATTGGAATCATGGGAGCTGAGATGAGTCATAGGGTGGGTGAGGGGGCGAGGGTTCTCCTGGCAGCACTGAGGAATGTGTGTAAGGAAAGGTTATAGCCTGTGAGGGCAACGATGGGTATGTTTGACGGTATAGTGGTCCCGACGGTATCGTAAGGATGTGAGGTATGGAACCTAACTGGGAAAAAAAAAATGGTTCATGAAAAGGTTGTTGTGTTAAGTACAGAAGAGAGTGGATATATTGGACACGAGATGTGTGAGGTCAGTAGGGGGGTGTGAGGAACGTTGATTGACTAAGAAATGGTTCGGTCTGAGAGAAAAGATGTTGTAACACGAGTATGATAAAGAGAGGTGCTGACATGGATTGGACATATGGAGAGGAGAAGTTGACTTGGAGAGTTTACATATTGGAAACGGAGGGAACGAGGAAAAGGGGGAGGCTGAGGAAGAGGTGGAAGTTTGGATATGAAGATGCTTTGGGGGATCGGGGCCTGAACTTGCAGGAGGGTGTTAGATGTGTATGTGATAGAGAGACTCGGAGCGTTGTGATATATAGGGGGCGACGCGCTGTCAGCACGGTGAATCATGGCATTTGAGGCGATCAGCGGAAACCAAGACCTGAGGGGACAGGTTGTGGACATCGGATGGCTGTGGTTAAGATGTATCAAAAATGACAGCTAGCAAGTGGATGTGAGCGAATGAGACTGTATGTCTATTACTGCCGCTAGTGCGGGAAACGGCGAACGGGTATGAAAATAGAATATAAATCGCTCATCAATGAAGCATTTCTTCTTTCGTATAAACATCCAAGTTCTCACACCAGCGATATGTGAATAGGATTTACATAATCCAACCGAAACATGTTGGAGATCTATCAGGTAAATATATATATATATACAGTGACCAGCAGATGAAGGCTGGACTGACCATGTCGAGGGAGTAAAGTATAGCAGACTCAGCTCTCAAGTAGATGTTGTGAAATTGCTATAACACTATCTTCATGAAGAGGATATTCCTAGTGCCATTTGCTTCATGTATGTAAGAGAGGTTCGGACTACTCTCTCTCTCTCTCTCTCTCTCTCTCTCTCTCTCTCTCTCTCTCTCTCTCTCTCTCTCTCTCTCTCTAACTATCTATCTGTCTATCTATCTGTCTATTTATCTATCTTTCTATATATCTATCTATCTCGCTGTCATCAGGCAAAGTGACCATGACAGGCCCCGTAGGTTGTTGGGATTACAGACCAGACATGGGATGGACAGACGAGTTCCCCGGACGGTGCCACACTGGCCCAGCTGGTCAGGTCCGTCGTTCTCCTCCGTCTTCCTTGAAGTCCTCCCACCGTCAGCCTCCTGCCGGCGCTGCTCCTCGGGGTTTACGGCCGCCTAACCTACCGTAAGCCACGGCTTCCACGCGGGCGGGCCTCCTCCCTCCTCCTCCTCCCTCCCCCAGGTGACTGCACAGCAGCCCGTCAGCGAGGGACACCTCTGCCTCCTAGTGACGCCTTGGCGACGTCTTTGCACCACGTCTTTTTGCTTGGCCTCCGTCGAGAGGGTGGGAGTTCTCCTCCTGCCACTGGATGACTCAGGGTAGTGGATCTGTTTGGTAACCCGGCGGTCAGCCGGTCCCACAATATACCCCAGACCTCTGCAGCCATGCCCACGTTAGGGGAATGCCTACCTCCCTCATCGTCTGGTAAGTCAGAGCGACGGAAGAACCTGTCGATCAAGAAACGCCCTCCTGCCACCGTAGGGTCGAGATTTCATGGATGCGTCGCACGCGGAACTGATGAAGTTGTTCGATGTGTTGACGATGACCAGCTCACGTCTCGCAGCCAAGCAAAAACAAGGGGTATAAGTGCCACAGCTTATCATATGGTACGCAGCCATATAGGTGTGGGTGGTGGTGAGGCAGTATTCGTTCCACATGAACGTGTGGAGTCGGGCTTGTTAAGCTGTGGCTGTAGCCACACGGCTGGAGACTCTTTTGTTTATTGATATGATCGGAGACGAAGGTAGGTGACGGGGTGTACAGCAGTGAGCTGTGAGTCTTCGATAGGGTAAGAACAAACTTTCCTGAGGCAAGTGAAAAAGCCGTCAGCGAAGCTCTTGTTTTGCCTGAGAGAGGAAGACCAATGTGTGCAAGGTCATCTGCAGGCAGTAGATCACATACGAGGGCTTGTAAGACAGGACGAGTTGATCAGACGTCCATCGGTATGAAAGTTGAACTTGACGCGTTGAGTCAGTAGAGTACGAGGATGAAGTGTATGACTCGGGCCATTACTCTCTCATTATATAATTCGATCATGATGACAAATTGGTCCGGACATTGAACGTAGACACCAGGCCTCTTCTGCTCGGTAGGTCGAATGTCTTGGTTCAGTGGATGAAGGAGGAGGGAGGGACAGGTCAAGGTGTCGTCCCCGGCATTTCTCGTGGATCAGACGTGATGAGATTATCACATCCAGACCTCGAACGTTGCGGAAGCCACACTCACTTCCGGGGACGGTAAGTCGGCTCTGAAAGACGATTAATCATGCGATCTAGGATGATGGGGCGGGGCGGGAGGGGGTGGGGCAAGGCTGTTGGCAGAGATGCTGAGGAATAAGACACCCTGGTCGGTCTCACAGGATACGTTGTTGCTTTATTCCAGAGGTCTTTTAGTGAAGGGCTTACAGGTACTGGTCGACTCGTCTTCCTTCCAGGGTTTAATTGTGGAAGCGGCTCTGCCGGAAATGGCTTGCCGTGCAGGCGATGGTGCGCATATACTGGACGTTTGAGCTTGGCTTGGACTACTTGAGCGCCACCAGTCGGTCACCTGTTGGGTAGGTGACCAAGACGATTTTGCGATCCAACGATCGAGAATGTCATGTTGCTTGATCAATAACCATCAATAGAGCGCGCGAGAGTCCACCTCTGATCCCGACCTGTAAATGATAGTCATTCATCATGACTCATGCCCACTTTCAGGTGGCTGAAGTTGCTGAAGTCCCGTCTTGAGGCGTCCTTAGCTGGGTCAGAGCAAGTATTAAGTTCAGCTGTGTTTGTATGCCAACCTGCAGTCTCTCTCGGTATGAGTTTGACTGTAATATACACCGTGGGGTCCCGTCACACCTGCTTGCTCAGCTCCTACACGTGCCAGGAATACAGCCTTCTGCACCCAATCATCACAACAGAAACAAAAAAGCTCCTTTACTAAATTCGTTGCTGATTTGAGAAAGAGAAACTATTAACATTTTGGAAGAACGAAATCATAGGCAAAATAAGTTCTCTTTTTTTTTCCCCTGTGAGATGGAGTGAGACAAGGGGGTTGTCACGGCACCTGTGTTGTCTGCCACCAACACAGAGCCACTCACTAAGAGACGTGGATCACAAGACGTTCTTACATGTTGTACAGGTAAAGGCTCGTGTACGCCTCTTGGCACTAAGGGGGGGAGGGGAAACCATGAGGCGAAGGAAGGCAAGATCAATCGTGCTCCGTGTGGTGTTTGTTCATCCTAAGGTTCGACTCCAGTAGTAGATGTGCTCTCTCTCTCTCTCTCTCTCTCTCTCTCTCTCTCTCTCTCTCTCTCTCTCTCTCTCTCTCTCTCTCTCTCTCTCTCTCTCTCTCTCTCTATTGTCTTGCGTCCTTATTTTAGGTAAGGTGACCAAAACTGAACACAATATTCAAGATGTGGACGAACCAATCAATTGCAAAAAGTAAGGATAACTTCCCTGTACTTATATTCGAAAGCCTTAGCAATGAATCCAAGAATTTTGTTCGCTCTTTTCACTGCTTCTGAGCTCTGCTTACTTGGTTTCAGATCACCAGAGATTATTACGCCCAAGTCCTTTTCCTCATTTCACCTGTTGCAGTTCAACGGAATTAATGCTGTAGCTTATCTTCGTGGTTTTGCTACCGATATGTTAAAACTTTGCACTTATTGATACTGATATTAGTTTGCCACCTTTGAGCCCATTTATGACGTTTGTCTATGTCAGTTTAAGGTAGCAGACGATCAAGTTCATTTGTCGAATTATTTCCCAGCTTTCGATCATCAGCGAATTTTGATATCTTGCAGTGCAGCCCATTATCAGTATCATTAATCTATATGAGAAAGGGAACCGGTCCCAAGACTGATCCTTGTGGCACTCCACTTGTTACTTCTAACAGTTCTGAGACTTGACCATTATTCACTACTCTTTGTTTACGGTCAGTCAACCATTTTCCTATCCGCCAAAGTACAACCCCATCAATGCCATGTGACTTAGTATTTCCTCGTAACCTTTGACGGGAAACCTTATCAAATTCTTTTTGAAAATCTAGATAGATGGAATCAACTTCTAAATCTTCGTCATACATGTTGATCATATCATAGAAGACATCAATCATATTTGTCAGACACGAGTAATATCATCGAAAACCATGTTGAGAATCGCTTATTAAGTGGTGGTCCTCTAAATGGTTTACAGTTCTGTCTTGGATGATGGTTTCCATAAGTTTTCCAACGACAGAGATAAAGCAAATTGGACGATAATTTCCTATAGGCAACTTATTACCTTTTTCGGATATCGATGTTACATTGGCAGACTTCCATTCATCTGGAACTTTTCCCATAGCAAGTGACTTGTTGAAAAGTTCAGTCCAGGGTTGAGCTGTCTCATGCTTCGCCTCTCTCATCACCCTCGGATAGAACTTATCAGGGCCTGCCGTTTTATTTACTATCATTCCATAATTTGCTGATAACATGTCTTCATTTTTTATGCCAATTTGTTGATGAACGTTCTCCTTTTCTCTCAGTGAATCTGAAATTGGCACAAGGGTCTTCAATCGCAAATAAAGATGCAAAAAGAGTAATTTAAGATTTTTTTCCCATGGCTTCGTTGTCTTGAACCAAATCACCGTAACTAATGGACCAGTTGACTGGGAAATAACTCTCTTGCTTCTGACGTAATTATCAAACTCCTTACGGTTTCATTTGCTATTTACGTCAGTATACGCTTCATGTCCCCTTTTACCAGTGTAGGATATGAGTTATGGGAAGGTGAGGGAATGGCAGGACGCGGGAGAAGGAGAATGATTCATGACATCACAGTGAGGGTACGAGATGGACAAGATGGCAAGAATACGAAATACTCCTGTGTTGTTATACCTGGCCATATGGTTAACACTCCCCCCATCAGGGGAGTTTAGAGTCCATTTTTTACCTATGCCTCTCCCTCTCTCTCTTTTCCTCTCGTGGGAGAGAGCCCCGTATGCAAAAGGGAGAGGCTTGGGAAGTTCTGGGAGGGGTTCAGGAGGGAGGAACTTGCAAGAAGGAGACAAGTGGCGCCGAGAAGGTGGGGTGGCAGCGAAGGTCAGCACACCAAGAGGACCCGACCCTGGGACTCCATCATTAGTCATGTTGGGGACAACATCAGGGTCGGCCAGGGGGACAATACTCATCACTGATGCAACACAAGTGTCACAACAACACCTCTCTCTCTCTCTCTCTCTCTCTCTCTCTCTCTCTCTCTCTCTCTCTCTCTCTCTCTCTCTCTCTCTCTCTCTGTCTTTCTATCCTATCTATCTATCTATCTATCTATCTATCTGTCTATCTCTTTTTATATATGTGTCTATCTATCTATCTATATGTGTGTGTGTGTGTGTGTGTGTGTGTGTGTGTGTGTGTGTGTGTTCAGACCTGTTCGCTGCGTCCCGCGTCAGCGAGGTAGCGCCAGGAACAGACGAAGAAAATCCCGCATCCGCTCACATCCATACTCTAGCTGTCATGTGTAATGCCCGTAACCACAGCTCCCTCCCCAACCCACAACCAGGCCCCAAACAGGCTTTCCCAAAAATGACCCGTAAATCTCCAACATCCCTAAACAGAGCAGCCACGAAAATGAAATCAAAACAGTACAACCAGATACACCTGCTCCCACTGACACCAGCAAGGCATTTAAAACCCCAACATAAAACTCCAGTAGAACAGGACCTGACAAAATATCCCCATTAAACATTTCAGACCAGTGGCATACATGGTTGCTTGTACAACAAAGTCTCCGACGCCTGGAAACTTGCCAACATAGTTCTCATCCAGAGGCCTTTCAGCCCAACCAAACTGCTCCCCTCCTCCTCCTTCCCTTAACTGCCCTGCCTCACTGCTATCTCTCCACGATCCAAGCTCCTCGAGAGAAAAAAAAAAGACATGGTCCACGACAGAATCAGCCAAAGTGTTCGGTTCTTGTCCACACACACACAGCACAGCTCTAGACCCAGTCACTCTACTACCACATTGTACACACAAACCATACGCAACATATCCTGACTTTCATCACACAGCGCAGTGGCTCACCCATCACAGAATGTCTCCATCAGCACAAAAATTGACCTTCATCCTCTTGTCCCATGGCCTGACGCTCAACAAAACTCCTGCCATATTGGCCATCATATACGACACACACACACACACACACACACACGCACACACACACACACACACACACACACACACACACACACATGACGTTCACTTCCAACATCACAAACATCAACACAAAGGCATCAGATAAGTTGAACTCACCTCAGAACTTTTGCCGGTGCCAAATTCGGACAAGAAAAAGAAGCTTCATTGTCCTCTACAAATACTTCGTACGCTCCACCCTCAACTACGTCTCACCCATCTGGTCACCCAAGCTGTTATAAGCAAATACACCAGACACTCTTGATCACACAAAACATTGCACTGAGAACAATCACCTGTTGCTTCAGACACACAGATATTCGACACATTCACAACGAAACAAAAAGAAAATCTCCAATACAGTTCCTTCTTAATACACTCAGCATCCATTTTGACCCTTCACATCCAAACACCACCTTTCGCATGGAGATAAAAAGCTCACCCTTTGCATCACACTTCACCCACCTTTACTTACAGTTTCCCCAAACAAATACGCCACCGACAAAATATATACCCACCCGAAATGACCCGACAAGCATTAAACAACCCCGTACCCCGCCCTTAACCCAGCCTTAAACACTACCTCACCAGACAGTTGCCCATTTGAAACTACTCTCCCCAGGCATGTACGAGTTACATTCTCTCTCGTCTGCTTTCTGGACTCCACCCACCTCCCCAGCCGGTACAAACGCCGATCCGTCATAAGATCCTTTATGGACCAGGATGCAACTACTATCTTAGACGCAGTGAACACTTATCCCTCAATTGGCCAGTGTTTACCTTACGAAGACACATGCACAACACCACCACCATCACCACGACACTTCATTTGTCTTGTACTGGTCCCGCCCGGTGGACGTGGCCGGCTTCCCGAGCGCTGCAGGCTTCCCATACGAGGGAGATCGTAGGGAGAAGAGATAGATATACGAGTCTCATAACAAAAGAACAGCACTGAACACCCCCATCCCTCGCGATCACAATAACAACCAGCCATAACACCACTGCAGAGAAAGAGAACATATATATCTATTTTGTTCTTCTGTTCTCTGCAAATATCGAAACCTAATACAAAAAACAAAAAGGAATATAGAGGATAGTAACGTCTACTTCGAACAGCTGGTGTTCAGAGGAGAATGGAACATAGCAGTGAGACGCGTGGTCTCTTGTGATCAAAGAAATCATGGCTTTTTACATCAACTGTTCATGTCTTCCTTTCACCAGTATCTCCTCATGGGTCAGGCCAGTGTCAACCAGGCTGGGGGGTAAGGCGACTATAACACGAAGTTGTTATGGCATATGTCTCCCTTGTCACAAGCAAGTTGTGTTGTGGTGTGGTGTGTTGTGTGGTGTGTTGTGGTGTGGTGTGTTGTGGTGTGGTGTGTTGTGGTGTGGTGTGTTGTGTGGTGTGTGTTGTGTTGTGTGGTGTGTGGTGTGTTGTGGTGTGGTGTGTTGTGGTGTAGTGTGGTGTGGTGTGTTGTGGTGTGGTGTATTGTGGTGTGGTGTTGTGTTGTGGTGTGGTGTGGTGTGGTGTGTGTTGTGGTGTGGTGTGGTGTGTTGTGGTGTGCTGCGGTGTGTTGTGTTGTGTTGTGATGTGGTGTGGTGTTGTGTGCTGTGCTGTGGTGTGGTGTGTTGTGTTGTGGTGTGGTGTGTTGTGCTGTGGTGTGTTGTGGTGTGGTGTGGTGTGGTATGGTGTGGTGTGTTGTGCTGTGGTGTGTTGTGGTGTGTTGTGCTGTGGTGTGTTGTGGTGTGGTGTGGTGTGGTGTGGTGTGGTATGTTGTGGTGTGTTGTGGTGTGGTGTGGTGTATTGTGGTGTGGTGTGTTGTGTGTTGTGGTGTGTTGTGGTGTGTAGTGGTGTGGTATGTTGTGGTGTGGTGTGTTGTGGTGTGGTGTGGTGTGGTATGTTGTGGTGTGGTGTGGTGTGGTGTGGTGTGGTGTGGTGTGTTATGGTATGTTGTGGTGTGGTGTGGTGTGGTGTGTGGTGTGGTATGTTGTGGTGTGGTGTGGTATGGTGTATTGTGGTGTGGTGTGTTGTGGTGTGTTGTGGTGTGTTGTGGTGTGGTGTGGTGTGTTGTGGTGTGTTGTGGTGTGGTGTGGTGTGTTGTGGTGTGTTGTGGTATGTTGTGGTGTGGTGTGGTGTGGTGTGGTGTGGTGTGGTAGACATACATACCGTAAGGGTCACGCTTAAGTACTCTATCTACTCATAGTGTTTAGTGGACAAGGATGGGAACATCTTTTCTCTGCAGATGGTGCAGCTGGTGGGGACCACCACCAGACCTGACCACCACCCTCTCAAGGCAGCTGGTGTGGATTCAGACTTTACACAGAAGGAACCCATTTCCATCTGTCGTACGTGAATGAATGTTATACTGAATTTATTATTATTATTATTATTATTATTATTATTATTATTATTATTATTATCATTATCATTATCATTATCATTATTATTATTAATATTATTATTATTATTATTATTATTATCATTATTATTATTATTATTATTATTATTATTATTATTATTATCATTATTATTATTATTATTATTATTATTATTATCATTATTATTATTATTATTATTATTATTATTATTATCATTATCATTATTATTATTATTATTATTATTATTATTATTATTATCATTATTATTATTATTATTATCGTTACTATTATTGCCTTAAGAGTTTTGCACAAAGTTAACTAAAATACTAATATAATAATGATAATAATAATAATAATAATAATAATATGCAAAATGATGATAATTATGATAGTAATAATCTTAATAATAGTAATTTGCTTATAAAGAAATATCACATTTCCTTATCTCTTTTTTCAATCATTTTTCTAATCTCTTTTTTTTCAATCAATTTTTATTTAAACGACTGACAAGTAAAGTCACTACGAGAAAAATGCATTAGTCTACATCACCGGTAAATAACTAGACGCACAATAATTCACAACAAAAACAAGGTCCCACTGGTTGATGTAACTCCCGTGCAAGAAGGGCCTAACTCCATCTAGCGACACGGGTCTGTCTCCTGCAGATTGTTATGGCATACCGACCTCCCAGGACAAGGCTCTGCTATGTGTCTGGCATTAGAACACTGTCTTAACGTCTTCCCCCCCAGCATCCATTTAGGTTACCATGACAACAGCTGGGCCAATCACAGCTCGCGTGGTGCCGGTGGTAGGCCAATCGGAGCGCAGAGAATGTTCGTTTCCATGGCAACAGCTGGGCCAATCACAGCTCGCGTGGTGCCGGTGGTAGGCCAATCGGAGCGCAGGGAGTGTTCGTTTCCATGGCAACAGCCGACCAATCACAGCTCGCGTGGTGCCGGTGGTAGGCCAATCGGGGCGCGTGGATTATTCGTTTCAATGGCAACAGCCGACCAATCACAGCTCGCGTGGTGCCGGTGGTACGCCAATCAGGGCGCAGGGACTGTTCGTTTCCATGGCAACAGCCGACCAATCACAGCACACATGACGAACTAGAGCCAGTAATGCCGCCTTTTGATTCGTTCCCATGACAATGGCTGACCAATCATAACACTCGCGGGACTGGTCTGAGCGATGCCACTAGCCAATCACAACACGCGTGATATGTTATCGCGTATCCAACAAACCAATCATGGCTCTTGTAAGGTTACTGCTGCCCAATCACACCAGACGTAGCAAAGGTCTGTATGATACGGTCCACCAATCATAGCACAGCTAGTATCTACTTTCTAAACAATTCTTGACCAATCACAGCAAACGTGACATTAGTCTTCACTATGACAATACACTTAGTTATTCACGTCATCACAACAGACCCGTTGTATATTTCCAGTTCCACTCTCGACCAATCACATCGTGACTAGGTACCATAACAACCCCATTGGTCATTTGAGGCGCCTGGTTGTAGTTATCATAGTGATTTCGGATAAATGACGACTCACCTTAGATAATTTCAGATGACAAGCTTCAGCTAAGCTTAGAGAGCTTTTAGATATAAGCTTCCAAAGCAACCCACGAACGTTCATCAGCTGATGGTCCTCAGATCTGAAACGTTGATCGAAACGTTCATCACCTGAGAGTCCTCAGATCTGAAACGTTGATCGAAACGTTCATCACCTGAGGGTCCTCAGATCTGAAACGTTGATTGAAACGTTCATCACCTGAGGCTCCTCAGATCTGAAACGGTGATCAAAACGTTCATCAGCTGATGGTCCTCAGATCTGAAACGGTGATCAAAACGTTCATCAGCTGATGGTCCTCAGATCTGAAACGGTGATCAAAACGTTCATCAGCTGATGGTCCTCAGATCTGAAACGGTGATCAAAACGTTCATCAGCTGATGGTCCTCAGATCTGAAACGTTGATCGAAACGTTCATCAGCTGAGGGTCCTCAGATCTGAAACGTTGATCGAAACGTTCATCAGCTGAGGGTCCTCAGATCTGAAACGTTGGTCGAAACGTTCATCACCTGAGAGTCCTCAGATCTGAAACGTTGATTGAAACGTTCATCACCTGAGGGTCCTCAGATCTGAAACGTTGATCGAAACGTTCATCACCTGAGACTCCTCAGATCTGAAACGTTGATCGAAACGTTCATCATTCGAGGGTCCTCAGATCTGAAACGTTGATCGAAACGTTCATCACCTGAGACTCCTCAGATCTGAAACGTTGATCGAAACGTTCATCAGCCGAGGGTCCTCAGATCTGAAACGTTGATTGGAGCGTGACGTGCACGGGTCAAACGTTCAGCCGATCATGGCGCCACCAGACGACAGAAGTACAGCCAATCATCGCAGCTCTCGTACCCACAACACTCATCCAATCAGGGTACACGTAGCCATCATAACCACGACACAACCAGATACCAAATACCATCTCACTATCGCCATGATAGACGCTGCTGTGATCCTTAGATGTTAACTTTTGAATCAATTTCTCGGAAGTCCAGGGTTCGCTCCCCTGGCCTGAAGGAAGAAAAATATTACTGGATCAACTTCAACGTGTGTACACTGAAGTTATTTATGACAAGGTCAGGGGAACGTGAGAAGCCGTAATCACCAGCTAGAGAACCACCTCACCTGGCCTCGTAGGGCACCGCCATCAGGGAGGGAACATACATCTTTACTTCATCTTTATTTCTGCTCTTTTTTTTTCTCTACATCCAGCAGATCGACGAGTCTGTGTGTCCTGTATATATCACATAGTGTAATGTCGATGACATGATGAAGGGGTGGGTGAAGGTGGCATATTGGCCACTTTGGTGCGTAGATCAACTTTCATTGTTTTCCCAGTGGTTAATCGTGATGTCATTCGGTAGTTGGAGACGTATTCTTACGAGCCCCCACCCACACATACACATACACACACACACACACCCCCACACACTCACCCCCACACACACACACACACACACCCAAGCCCCCACACACTCACCTCCACACACACACACACACACACACACGGGTTCATCACCTCGCCCTGCGCAAGGCACATACCTCAAGTGAAAGCCCATACTCCCATATATACATCTTCATGTGTTTTTATCATCACATGAGCGTAAATACGGATGCAACAGTGTCTCCTGTCTTCATGCAACCACTGAGCTGGGAAGGAACGATGAATAGCGGTTTACCTTACAGAGTCACTGGTTATTTGGGTTTACTCTTCATACCTGCTAGGGCCATTAAAGCTGTGTCTATGGTCGATCTACGAAAACCACCAACTGTACTAGCCTTAAATCCCATCGTCGGGAGTAGAACGTGTGTGTGTTTGTGTGCTCCGGGTGCCATTACTGGCACATGGCGTCCCATGTGTAACTGCTGTGTCCTGCGGTGTGTGTTGCGCAAGATGTATCGGGAGTACAAGATAGTGTCCAGACCATGTACACACACACACACACACACCACTGCAGACACCTAAGGTCCACGACTTTACACATTGCTTTACGTAATGAGACAAATTATATGTATATATATATATATATATATATATATATATATATATCATACGAACCTCCAACAGCCAGGATCGAACCCGGGACCCCTGTGCAACAGGCGGGAGCGCTACCGCCAGGCTATGATCGCTCCTAATAGGGTTCGATCTTAGCTGTAGGAGGTTTGTATGTTCTATGAAGGTGCGCGTTCATATACACTTTGTTCGTATATATATATATATATATATATATATATATATATATATATATATATATATATATATATATATATATATATATATATGGTTATGGTTCATATATTGATAAAAACAAAATCATCAACATCATGTTGTTATTTGATGACATGTATGAGATGGAATACTTTTTGTGTCAGATCTTAATACATATTGTTTTAAGTAAGTCTCGAAGTGTAGTAAAGTTCGTATCTTCATCACATGACGGAACCTGAGCAAATTAATAAAAAAAACATAAGACTTTTATATATTAAATCATAAAGAAAACAAGAAACTGTAATTAAAAGTCATCTGAATTCTTATATTCCAAAGTAATTTGTCATTATAGCTGTTATTTTTATTTTCATTGGCTTGTACGTACAATCGGTAAAAAAAAAAAAAAGTAACTGTGCACAGTATGTGTGAAACATTATGACACAGTGGCCGACGGATACTGATAAATTTGTGTCTGGCCAGGTTACACGTTGGATGGCCCTTATTTTAGAAGGGTGTCGTATGATCTCCGTTTGATGGCCCTTATTTTAGAAGGGTGTCATACGGGCTCCTCTCGACACATCCTCTCAAATGATTAGGAAATATCGTGCGTTTGTGAAAGACTATAGTGTTATACATGCATCGAGACTGTCATCTGTATAGCTCCTGTTTTTGGCATGTGGCCGAATCCACCACCACCCTGCTGCTGCTGCTCCTGCTCTGTGTGTGTGTGTGTGTGTGTCGGGGAACGCCAAGTTATAGCGGTCAATACAACCAGCGTCTTAGTCCTCATTGTGGAGAGCTACAGTACCTCCGCCTGTTGCCCCATCGTGACTGACATGACCACCACATTGGTGGCTGACTGTAGCCACGTTAGCTGGAGTGTCACCACAGTGTGTGTGTTTATGTGTGTGGGGGCTGTGTTCCATATGCGTCCAGTAATGAAACTGTGAACCTTATCTTAGGTTTGGCAACGTTGGCTGTGTGGTTCACACCTGACGGTCCCAACCACAGCCAGGCATAC
>NC_092224.1:93866283-93963783 GCF_036320965.1 Panulirus ornatus | reverse complement strand
AATATTTGATGCTGGACGAGTGTTTCTTTTATTTTTCTCATGAAAAACAAAAAGGGAATATCGGAGGGAAGAACGCTTACAATGTCCACAGAAATGATTAGATAGATTTCATAAAAAAAGAAAGGATGATGTTTATTTCCATACCTGATACTACAAGCAACACACACACACACACACACACACACACACACACACACACACACACACACACACACACTCCTTCCCCCCCCCCCCTCTCTCTCTCTCTCTCTCTCTCTCTCTCTCTCTCTCTCTCTCTCTCTCTCTCTCTCAGAGAGAGAGAGAGAGGGAAGTTGTGGACGGTGCCACAGGTGGAGACTGTGAAAGTAGCAATAGATGGGACTGTGTGTGTGTGTGTGTGTGTGTGTGTGTGTGTGTGTGTGTGTGTGTGTGTGTCTGTTGCAGGGAAAGTTTTTGAAAGTTGTTGCACCTTTGGCTAAGGTTGTAGCCGAATGTCTGAGTGTGGGTTTGTATTTCTGGACATGCGGTTGTTGTCTTCGAAGCGTAGGTTGTATGTACAACTCTGCGTTTGTTGACGTGGTTGTTGAAAAAAAAAAATATCTTTTTTTTGTTGCCCATACACGTGCAGTCACCTGCCATGTATGATGATACGGTGACACAACATACATTCTTGATCAAGGGGGTACGACCCTTGAGCAGGACGGTACGACCTTTGAGCAGGACGGTACGACCCTTGAACAGGATGGTACGACCCTTGAGCAAGACGGTACGGCCTTTGAGCAGGACGGTACGACCTTTGAGCAGGACGGTACGACCCTTGAGCAAGACGGTACGACCCTTGAGCAAGACGGTGCGACCTTTGAGCAGGACGGTACGACCCATGAGCAGGACGGTACGACCCTTGAGCAAGACGATACGACCTTTGAGCAGGACGGTACGACCCTTGAGCAGGACGGTACGACCCTTGAGCAAGACGGTACGACCTTGAGCAAGACGGTACGACCCTTGAGCAGGACGGTACGACCCTTGAACAAGAGGGTACGACCCTTGAACAAGACGGTACGACCCTTGAACAGGACGGTACGACCCTTGAGCAAGAGGGAACGACCCTTGAACAAGACGGTACGACCCTTGAACAAGACGGTACCACCCTTGAACAAGACGGTGCGACCCTTGAACAAGAGGGAACGACCCTTGTATATGGGTAAGGTCGCAGGGCAGGCCACCCTTCTCAAAGGTCGTTGCGTCGTGCTCTGGAACCATACCATCGTATTCAACAACCGCCAAGTCGTGTTCAAGGGTCGTCCCACCTTCTTCAGTGATCGTGCAGTCGTGCTAAGGAGTCGTACCGTCGTGTTAAAGGGTCGCCTTGTCGTGGTATAGGATCGTAAAGTCGTCCTCCAAAGGTAAAGCACATCAAATGGTTTGAGCAGGAAAAAAAGGTGATCATACATTTCCACTTCAGCGTTTCCGACCGTGACGCATTCACGGGCCCGCCCAGCCCACGGTCGAGCACGGCGTAGGTTCGACTCCTGCTTGTTGCGGCAGTCGGTCCACAGACAACCCAGCTGTTCATCCTTTCCCAAGGATTGGTCGGTGAAATGGGTACCTGGCTCAGGCAAGGGTATTAGGGTATATGCTGTAACGTGAGCCTGATGGGATTTGAACGGTGTAGACCCCATTACTCATGGATGCGAGACGAAGGATACGAGTAATCGAATAGTCATTTCCCTATCAGGGTCGATTATAGCCTTGTGGTTAGCGTTCCCAACTACACGCAAAAGGTCCCGGGTATGATATATATATATATATATATATATATTTTTTTTTTTTTATACTTTGTCGCTGTCTCCCGCGTTTGCGAGGTAGCGCAAGGAAACAGACGAAAGAAATGGCCCAACCCCCCCCCCCATACACATGTACATACACACGTCCACACACGCAAATATACATACCTACACAGCTTTCCATGGTTTACCCCAGACGCTTCACATGCCTTGCTTCAATCCACTGACAGCACGTCAACCCCTGTATACCACATGACTCCAATTCACTCTATTTCTTGCCCTCCTTTCACCCTCCTGCATGTTCAGGCCCCGATCACACAAAATCTTTTTCACTCCATCTTTCCACCTCCAATTTGGTCTCCCTCTTCTCCTCGTTCCCTCCACCTCCGACACATATATCCTCTTGGTCAATCTCTCCTCACTCATTCTCTCCATGTGCCCAAACCATTTCAAAACACCCTCTTCTGCTCTCTCAACCACGCTCTTTTTATTTCCACACATCTCTCTTACCCTTACGTTACTTACTCGATCAAACCACCTCACACCACACATTGTCCTCAAACATCTCATTTCCAGCACATCCATCCTCCTGCGCACATCTCTATCCATAGCCCACGCCTCGCAACCATACAACATTGTTGGAACCACTATTCCCTCAAACATACCCATTTTTGCTTTCCGAGATAATGTTCTCGACTTCCACACATTTTTCAAGGCTCCCAAAATTTTCGCCCCCTCCCCCACCCTATGATCCACTTCCGCTTCCATGGTTCCATCCGCTGACAGATCCACTCCCAGATATCTAAAACACTTCACTTCCTCCAGTTTTTCTCCATTCAAACTCACCTCCCAATTGACTTGACCCTCACCCCTACTGTACCTAATAACCTTGCTCTTATTCACATTTACTCTCAACTTTCTTCTTCCACACACTTTACCAAACTCAGTCACCAGCTTCTGCAGTTTCTCACATGAATCAGCCACCAGCGCTGTATCATCAGCGAACAACAACTGACTCACTTCCCAAGCTCTCTCATCCCCAACAGACTTCATACTTGCCCCTCTTTCCAGGACTCTTGCATTTACCTCCCTTACAACCCCATCCATAAACAAATTAAACAACCATGGAGACATCACACACCCCTGCCGCAAACCTACATTCACTGAGAACCAATCACTTTCCTCTCTTCCTACACGTACACATGCCTTACATCCTCGATAAAAACTTTTCACTGCTTCTAACAACTTGCCTCCCACACCATATATTCTTAATACCTTCCACAGAGCATCTCTATCAACTCTATCATATGCCTTCTCCAGATCCATAAATGCTACATACAAATCCATTTGCTTTTCTAAGTATTTCTCACATACATTCTTCAAAGCAAACACCTGATCCACACATCCTCTACCACTTCTGAAACCACACTGCTCTTCCCCAATCTGATGCTCTGTACATGCCTTCACCCTCTCAATCAATACCCTCCCATATAATTTACCAGGAATACTCAACAAACTTATACCTCTGTAATTTGAGCACTCACTCTTATCCCCTTTGCCTTTGTACAATGGCACTATGCACGCATTCCGCCAATCCTCAGGCACCTCACCATGAGTCATACATACATTAAATAACCTTACCAACCAGTCAACAATACAGTCACCCCCTTTTTAATAAATTCCACTGCAATACCATCCAAACCTGCTGCCTTGCCGGCTTTCATCTTCCGCAAAGCTTTTACTACCTCTTCTCTGTTTACCAAATCATTTTCCCTAACCCTCTCACTTTGCACACCACCTCGACCAAAACACCCTATATCTGCCACTCTGTCATCAGACACATTCAACAAACCTTCAAAATACTCATTCCATCTCCTTCTCACATCACCGCTACTTGTTATCACCTCCCCATTTACGCCCTTCACTGAAGTTCCCATTTGCTCCCTTGTCTTACGCACCCTATTTACCTCC
Source organism: Panulirus ornatus (assembly GCF_036320965.1). NCBI lineage: Eukaryota > Metazoa > Arthropoda > Malacostraca > Decapoda > Palinuridae > Panulirus > Panulirus ornatus. The sequence goes on along the minus strand of NC_092224.1, from coordinate 93,960,046 downwards.
TTCCAGAACATCTTTTTATTCTCCCTAAAATTTACTGATAGTCTCTCACCCCAACTCTCATTTGCCCTTTTTTCACCTCTTGCACCTTTCTCTTGACCTCCTGTCTCTTTCTTTTATACTTCTCCCACTCAATTGCATTTTTTCCCTGCAAAAATCGTCCAAATGCCTCTCTCTTCTCTTTCACTAATACTCTTACTTCTTCATCCCACCACTCACTACCCTTTCTAAACAGCCCACCTCCCACTCTTCTCATGCCACAAGCATCTTTTGCGCAATCCATCACTGATTCCCTAAATACATCCCATTCCTCCCCCACTCCCTTACTTCCATTGTTCTCACCTTTTTCCATTCTGTACACAGTCTCTCCTGGTACTTCCCCACACAGGTCTCCTTCCCAAGCTCACTTACTCTCACCACCTTCTTCACCCCAACATTCACTCCTCTTTTCTGAAAACCCATACTAATCTTCACCTTAGCCTCCACAAGATAATGATCAGACATCCCTCCAGTTGCACCTCTCAGCACATTAACATATATATATATATATATATATATATATATATATATATATATATATATATATATATATATATATATATATATATCCGCTAACATCCAACAAATACACAGGTATACTTATATGTTGTTGGAATTAAATGCCCTCAAAATATGAGGTACAACATTTCAAAAAACATGAAGGTTATTCACTTTTACACTTAAGTTGGTCAGCTGGTTGGGTTTCGGACCTACCAACTGCCAAGGGGGTCATTAAGGCCGTCAACGTCAAATCGTAACAACCAATCGAACTATCCTGATCACCCTCCCTCAGTTGTTCACAATAGTTCTAAACACCACTTGGTCTGAAAGAAGCATCATATACAGTCATACTGGACACCTGGGCTTAAAAGCGAGAATCTGTCGTATTTCAAGGTGTTATCCATCACTAGAGACACTGGGCCTGGGTCTCGGGAGCGTGTGACCTGTGCCTCTGTATTTACTTTCACCTAAAAACTTGAAATAACAGAGACGCCATAACTCGTAGCCAGACGCGTGAAAATGACACTCTCGTTCTTTTAATTAAATCCAAGGCTTAAAGTTTTTTTTTTTTTTTTCGTCTGAAAATCCTAATTGTACGACACATGTGTTTTGTATGATCACCGCAGTGTGTGTGTGTGTGTGTGTGTGTGTGTGTGTGTGTGTGTGTATGGTTTAAAGGTAAGGTTTTTACGCCCTTCTTACCCTACGGCGGTGAATACATCAGCTGGTGAAACGAGCTGTGCTGACGTCACCCGCGGAAATTATTGCTGATGTCAGTCAGGTGGTGGCGTGGGAGAGAGAGAGAGAGAGAGAGAGAGAGAGAGAGAGAGAGAAAGAGAGAGAGAGAGAGAGAGAGAAAGAGAGAGAGAATGTGTGTGTGTGTGTGTGTGTGTGTGTGTGTGTGTGTGTGTGTGTGTGTGTGTTGGTTGGTCATTTAGGGCCTCAGGCCTATTAACTACTAGGGTCATTAAGACCGTATCGACAGTCTCGCAGCTTTCTTATATTTGCCGTGGAGAAGGTGGAAGACCAGACAGGTGAGGCGTAGTTTAATCTGGAGCACATGAAATTGTAGCTGATGTTAAGAGATTCTTTTCTCTCTTTTTTTTTTTCCAGTTCTTGGTGCCAGGTAGTGTTTCTGTGGGCATTTAGATTAGTGCCAGGTAGTGTTTCTGTGGGCATTTAGTTTAGTGCCAGGTAGTGTTTCTGTGGGCATTTAGTTTGTATGTTCCTTCTTTATTAAGTTATTGGTGTGGGTAGTAAGTGTCAGACGTGTGTCATGGGAGTGACTGTCCATACAAGGTGAGTGGAGGATGTGAGTTGGATTCGTGTCTGTCTGGGGTTAAGAGAGCGACCGAGGACGTATGTGGATGTACAGACATTCTTGCTGCTCTGGGTGAACCACATCTACTCCTCCACTTGTGCTTACAGATAGTGTGGCATGTTCGCTGTCATGCTTGTGGGGTTGTGGTGTTGTGATTTTGCATTTGAGAGAACCTTCGTGTTTCCCTGAGGACGTGGTCATGCCAAGAGAAGACATGAGTTTGAAAGGTTGAATGAAATGTTGGAGAAAGTTCAAGAGACGTGACTCCACAAGTGTGAGACTCCCATACTGAGCGTGAGTGGAGACCAGCATTCGTTGGGATACATATAAGTGGAGACCAGGATCAGCAGAGACCATTGCAACTGGAGATCAGCATTCATTGGTGCCCACTATCATTGGAGACCAATATAAACAGAGACCAGTATAATAAATGGAGACCAGCATAAGTGGATACCCGTTTAAGCAGAGACCATTGTAAGTGGAGACCATCATTCGTTAGGATCTATATAAGTGGAGACCAGTTTAAGCAGAGACCAGTATAAGTGAGGACCAGCATTCATTGAAACCAGCATAAGTGAATACCAGTATAAGCAGAGACCATTATAAATGAAGACCATCATTCGTATGGTCCTGTATAAGAGAAGACCAGAATAAGCAGAGATCAGGATGAGCAGAGACCAAACTAAGTGTAGAAACCAGCATTCGTTGGGACCTGTATCCTTGGAGACCAGAATAGCAGAGACCAGGATAAGCAGAGACCATTTTAACTGTAGAGACTTGTCTTATTTGAAAAGCTGGATCCATGGAGACCATCTCGTGGAGCCCAGCGTTCATATAAGTAATGGTGGAGATCTCTCGCCTCCACACGGCTTCACACAGTGTGTTCGTTAATAAGAAAAAAATAGAGGGTCCTGTTTATGCAAATGAATATGCAAATAGAATGGGAACCACAGGATGATTTCTGCACTTGTTCAACGCCTCAAGTACTATAATGACCTCGTCTTTACATGGACGAGTAACAAGCCAGTTAGCTTGTTAAGCAACATTGATAGCGTTTGGAAATACTCGAGATTCTTTAGAGAGATTGTAGCAATAACAGTTGTGGTAAAATGTTACTTTATTTCACCTACAGATTTGGATTATCTGAATCCATATATATATATATATATATATATATATATATATATATATATATATATATATATATATATATATATATATGTGATGGAATATGTTTTGGACAATCACATGTTTACCAAATGGCGTCCTAGCTTCGTCTCTTCGATGTATATCAACTAACTGTTATATTTCTCTCTTGTATCTCCCCTGATGATGTGATTATTACACGAAAGTGCACTTGGGAACTTTTCCTGTTTCATTTTCCCCGTGGACTCATAGGAATATATATATGTATATATATATATATATATATATATATATATATATATATATATATATATATATATATATATATATATATATATATACGCTCATACTTATTCGCCGTTGCCCGCTCTAGCAAGGTAGCGACAAGGACAGACGATTGAGCCTTAGAGGAAAAACTTCTCACCTGGTCCACTTCTCTGTTCCTTCTTTTGGAGAAAGAAAACAGGAGGGGAGGATTTCCAGCCTCCCCGCACCCACCCTTTTTGGTCGCCTTCTACGACACGCAGGGTATACGTGGGAAGTATTCTTTCTCCCTTAACCCCAGGGAGACCAAATTGGAGGTGGAAGGATGGAGTGAAAAAGAGCGATCGCGGCCTGAACATACAGGAGGGTGAGAGGCGTGCAATGGAATAGAGTGAATTGGAACGATGTGGATGTGGTATATACCGGGCTTACAGCATGAGCGTGGGATGCACAATAAATTTACCGTGGCTACCGGCACAAATCACCACGGACGGATCTTCCAGCGCTGGGTGGAGGAGGGTGGTGTGTGAACCGTTGTTTTGGACACGTCTCCCTCAAGGCGAGTCCCTCCCGCTCGTTGGTTGTCCCTGGAAGTGGCGTTTGCCTGCCCGGGGGGCGCGTCGTATTGGCCTCTGGTAACATTCTGGACCTCCTCAGATCATCCAGAGGGTGAAAAGGACCGAAGAGTCTCATCAGTTCATCTATACCAGTTTGAAGTTAGAGAAGCTCAGGCTCATGTGTAGATTCATTTCCCAGCTTTGTATCGCCAGCGAGTTGTGGGATCTTGCATTGCGTCCTCACTTCAGCTCGGAAGTGGCTTCACGTAACCAAGTTTGACAACAGTTATAACCGAGGTTCATTCCACTTTCAGCCTCATTCTTAAAGACTTCATGCAAGCACTTTTTTCCCCCCTGTCATTCCATACACAGTCTCAGCTAACACAGTGTTTCACTTGCATAGTCGCTCGAGGTTAGAACCTGTGTACTTTCCTTTTGACTGAAGGTATGTGCGAATGTTGTGAGGCTGCCGGACTACGCCTGCCTGAGATTGCATCGTGAGTGACAATTCCCACTGATAGAGAGGCTGTATCATCATGGTGACGGAAGAGGGTATAGTTTCGTCAAAAGAACTTGTATCAAAGGTTCCATCCTGTCCCTGCTGCTGAGTGTGGCGCTAGAGCCTTGCGCTGCAGGAACGCGTAGAAAATGGGTCCTGAAAGAAGTCTTGGGTTTGATTACAAATGAATACGAACGTTGTTTGTATTATTGGCTGTAAAGTGATTAGTAGTCACCAAGCCAGAAAATGTAAACATGCACAATTACGCAAACATTCATCCATCGAACATGTCGGTTAATAACCAAGAATGGTTATTGGTTGATTGGCTTTGAGGCCTATTACCTGGCGAGGGTAATTAAGGCCATCAGTGTCTTAAGTTACAACAACCAGTCAAAGCAGTATTGAACACCTTCTTCAGGTGTTGAGGATGATATTCTAACACCACATCGAGTCTCACTCTCCTTATTGGCAGGCTTATAATGAACAGGTGGCTTTTAAAAGGTTTGGATTTCATGTATAGACTACAAATCTTTATGTGCCATTTACTGTTATAGCTTTATATAGGTTCAAGTTCTCTCGTAAGGACGTCGCATCAAGTCCTAAATGGTTGAGGCGTTGCTGTTAAATTGAAAATCATACTGTCCGATTTATCCAGAAAAATAAAGAGAGAAAAAGAGATATTAGAAAGTCTGATATTACTTCGAGATTATAATCTGAGGTCGTACATTAAGATTATTATTATCGTAGACGCAACACAGGCCACAAAAGCTCGGGGCTTCATCCCTTCAAGGGAAAATCAGAGGAGAGTCAAATTGATATAGAACGGGGAATTATCTTTCTCTTCGGTCCAGTGAAAACCCCTCCTGGGGGCGCTCTGTGAATTTATTTGAAGGCTGTGGCCGTAACGCGCGCGTCAAAATGACTGGTTCCAGCTGGGGATGACCGTGTGGTGGTGCGATATTGAACACAGTCCCCTCCACCGCTTGGTGTAGGTGTGTGTCTTATGTTCCAACTGCTGTAAGACGGTTGTAGTGGGGAAGGGGTGGGAAAAGGGGATTTTGTGGGGTGGGATAGATCGTGGGATTTTTTGTGGGTGGTGGTGGAAATTTTTAAAAAAATTGTTGTGGGGTGGGGATAGATTTTGGATTGTTTGGGGGTTTGGGGTTGGGTTATTTATTCGGGTTTGGGGATTATTTTGGGGTGGGGGTGGGAAGATCTTAGGGGTTTGGGGTTTTGGGGTTTGGTAGTGTGGATAGATCTTAAATTTTTGTGGGGTGGGGATAATGGGATTATTGTGGGGTGGGGATAGATTTTGGGATTGTTTGGGGGGTGGGGATAATCGGGGATTACTGGGTGGTTGGTAATCGGGGGATTGTTGTGGTAGTGTGGATAAATCCTGGGATTGTTGTGGTAATGTGGATAGATCGTGGGATTTTGTGGTAGTGTGGATAGATCGTGGGATTACTGTGGTGGTGTGGATAGATCGTGGATGGGCGATTGATTTTTTTATGGATGGTTGGGGTACTGAACAGGGTTTGGTGGGAAAGTGGGGATTTTAATCAGGGGGTTTTTTCAGTGGGGGGTGGGGCCCAAACCTGCCCGTTGTGGGGGTACTGTGGTGGGACCCTAGGGTTGTTGTGGCGATGTAGAAGTCAGGGGAGAAGAGGAGAGATCAATTTAAACGTTTTGGAGAAAATTAAAAAAAAAACGCATAAAAAAGGTCGAGTTATATCGTTTTTTTGGGGGGAACGACGTAAAACCGGTAGAGCGTTCCAAAGTTTAGCCGCGGAAGCGAAGAAACAAATACCATGAAAAGGGGGGGGAAACCCACACCTCGTCATAAGGTAAGTGGGTTTTGGGCTTCAGACAAAAAGAAGTTGGATTGTTTTCGGGGAGGGATTTTTAAACCCGGGTCGAGTCTGCACGTGTGAACCCTCGATTTGCGAGAGGTCCCCTACTGGGGACGCCATCACCCTTCGCCCCAATGGGAGTTTAGGGGTTAAGAGAAGAGGCTTCCCGTACACAAAAATCCCAGTTTTTTGAGGCAATTTTCGCTATTCGGAATAAGTTGGGGGTGGTGGTGTTTTGTTTTTTTTGTTTGAAAGTAATTTAAGCACGGGATGGCAAGGGCTCCTTTGGGGTTTATTGAATTACAAAACCCGGGAGAAGGGGAAAAAAATTTTTTTTAATGGTTTGAGGAGGGGAGGAAAAAAGGGAGAGAGAGAGAGAGAGAGAGAGAGAGAGAGAGAGAGAGAGAGAGAGATGGTATTGAAGATCTTTCATTTTGGAAGGCATTAGAATATACTTTGGGGGCCCAATCTCCCTTGCAGAAGGGGGGTTCAAATTTTTATTTGTAGAAAACGCGTGTCGTAGAAAAAAGTCGTGTCGGCCCAGCAGGGAAGATCAAGCAACAGAAAGGGGGCAACTATGAAGATGCGCGAGTGTGTTAGTAAATGCTGAGCCGTTTTGAAATAGGCGTGTTACATTTCCCCATTTTTTTTTATGACAGAAAACGGTGATGCTCTTGTGTGAGTATGGGTTGAAGAAAGAAAAAAGAAAACGGTTGGTATGTTGTTGCTGCTGTTGTTGTTGTTGTTTTTTGTTTGTTTTTTGTTTTGTTGTTTTGTTGTTTGGGGTTTTTTTTTTTGTTATTGGTATTGGTTGTTGTTGTTGTTGTGTGATATACATAGCCGCGAGGTCAAGACAAGATCAGAAAGTTCAGTGTGGTTGAACAGGGGTTGTGTCGTGTGGCTACAAACCCGAACTGTTGTGGGTTTTGAGCGAGAAACAGAACCTTTTTGTGGTCGTGGGCTAAAAAGCAGATCTGTTTTATGGGGAGCTAACAAAAACCAAAATCTACTGGGTACGTAACTAAAAACCAAAACTACTGTGGGGCGTAACTACAACCAAAATCTGTTGTATGGTAGCGTAACTACAACCCAAACTTTGTGGTGCGTAAAAAAAAAAAAACCCAATTTTATCGTGGTAGCGGGAAACTACAAACCCAAAACTGTTGTGTACGAAAATACAACCAAAATCTATTGTGGTAGCGTAACTACAACCAAAATCTCTCGTATGGTAGCGTAGCCTCAACCCAAAACCTGTTAAGATCGTGTGGTTATAAGCGGAGAGTTGTTGTGGTATTATGACAATAACTTGAGATTGTTGTGGTGAATGGCCGCCCCCACCAAGACGGCCCAAATGCTGTTGGCGGAGTACAAACCACACACCACACACCAAAACAAACCACACACACCACAACACAACAGGGGCCACCCAAAACGGGCTGCCCCCAGATTTGCATAATATTCAATTTGGGCAGACGGGGGGGATTTTGGGTTTTGGGGGGGTTTTCCGAGCAGGGGTGGGGGTAAGGGGGGGGCCCCTCTAACGGTGGGGAAATTTTCAAGCGGGGGAGGGGAGAGGGGGGGAGGGATGGGAGGAGAGGGGGGGTTATATGATGGGGAGGAAGGGGTTTTCTGTGTTGATGCTCTGTGAAGAAGAGGTATCCTGTGTTGGGAAGAAGTTTATTCCATGAGGTTTCATTTTGGGAGAAGGGTTCCATGAGGTATTCATGTTGGAGGAGAAGGTTCCCATGAGTATTCATTTGCGGAGAAAGGTTCCATGAGGTTTTTCATGATGGGAGAAGTTTCCATTAGGTTTTCATGTTGGAGAGAAGGTTCCATGAGTTTTCATGTTGGGAGAGGGTTTCCAGAGGTTTTTCCATGTGGAAGAGGATCCAAGAGTTTCCATGTTGGGAGAAGGGTTCCATGAGGTTCCATGTTGGGAGAAGGGTTCCATGAGGTTTTCATGTTGGGGAGAAGGGTTCCATGAGGTTTCCATGTTGGGAGAGGGTTCCATGAGGTTTTCATGTTGGGGAGAAGGTTCCATGAGGTTTTCATGTTGGGGAGAAGCGTTTCCATGAGGTTTTCATGTTGGGAGAGGGTTCCATGAGGTTTCCATGTTGGGGAGAAGGGTTCCATGAGGTTTCCATGTTGGGGAGAAGGTTCCATGAGGTTTCCATGTTGGGAGAGGGTTCCATGAGGTTTCCATGTTGGAGAGGGTTCCATGAGGTTTTCATGTTGGAGAGGGTTCCATGAGGTTTCCATGTTGGGAGAGGGTTCCATGAGGTTTCCATGTTGGGAGAGGGTTCCATGAGGTTTCCATGTTGGGAGAGGGTTCCATGAGGTTTCCATGTTGGGAGAGGGTTCCATGAGGTTTCCATGTTGGGGAGAAGGTTCCATGAGGTTTCCATGTTGGGAGAGGGTTCCATGAGGTTTTCATGTTGGGAGAAGGGTTCCATGAGGTTTCCATGTTGGGAGAGGGTTCCATGAGGTTTCCATGTTGGGGAGAAGGTTCCATGAGGTTTCCATGTTGGGGAGAAGGTTCCATGAGGTTTCCATGTTGGGAGAGGGTTCCATGAGGTTTCCATGTTGGGAGAGGGTTCCATGAGGTTTCCATGTTGGGAGAGGGTTCCATGAGTTTCCATGTTGGGAGAGGGTTCCATGAGTTTCCATGTTGGGAGAGGGTTCCATGAGTTTCCATGTTGGGAGAGGGTTCCATGAGTTTCCATGTTGGGGAGAAGGTTCCATGAGGTTTCCATGTTGGGAGAGGGTTCCATGAGTTTCCATGTTGGGAGAGGGTTCCATGAGGTTTTCATGTTGGGAGAGGGTTCCATGAGTTTCCATGTTGGGGAGAAGGTTCCATGAGGTTTCCATGTTGGGAGAGGGTTCCATGAGTTTCCATGTTGGGGAGAAGGGTTCCATGAGGTTTCCATGTTGGGAGAGGGTTCCATGAGTTTCCATGTTGGGAGAGGGTTCCATGAGGTTTTCATGTTGGGGAGAAGGGTTCCATGAGGTTTCCATGTTGGGAGAGGGTTCCATGAGTTTCCATGTTGGGAGAGGGTTCCATGAGTTTCCATGTTGGGGAGAAGGTTCCATGAGGTTTCCATGTTGGGAGAGGGTTCCATGAGTTTCCATGTTGGGGAGAAGGTTCCATGAGGTTTCCATGTTGGGGAGAAGGTTCCATGAGGTTTCCATGTTGGGAGAGGGTTCCATGAGTTTCCATGTTGGGAGAGGGTTCCATGAGGTTTCCATGTTGGGAGAGGGTTCCATGAGGTTTCCATGTTGGGGAGAAGGGTTCCATGAGGTTTCCATGTTGGGGAGAAGGGTTCCATGAGGTTTCCATGTTGGGAGAGGGTTCCATGAGGTTTTCATGTTGGGAGAGGGTTCCATGAGTTTCCATGTTGGGGAGAAGGTTCCATGAGGTTTTCATGTTGGGGAGAAGGTTCCATGAGGTTTCCATGTTGGGAGAAGGGTTCCATGAGGTTTTCATGTTGGGGAGAAGGGTTCCATGAGGTTTCCATGTTGGGAGAGGGTTCCATGAGGTTTCCATGTTGGGGAGAAGGTTCCATGAGGTTTTCATGTTGGGGAGAAGGTTCCATGAGGTTTTCATGTTGGGAGAGGGTTCCATGAGTTTCCATGTTGGGAGAGGGTTCCATGAGTTTCCATGTTGGGAGAGGGTTCCATGAGTTTCCATGTTGGGGAGAAGGTTCCATGAGGTTTTCATGTTGGGAGAGGGTTCCATGAGTTTCCATGTTGGGAGAGGGTTCCATGAGTTTCCATGTTGGGAGAGGGTTCCATGAGGTTTTCATGTTGGGAGAGGGTTCCATGAGTTTCCATGTTGGGAGAGGGTTCCATGAGGTTTCCATGTTGGGAGAGGGTTCCATGAGTTTTCATGTTGGGGAGAAGGTTCCATGAGGTTTTCATGTTGGAGAGGGTTCCATGAGGTTTTCATGTTGGAGAGGGTTCCATGAGTTTCCATGTTGGGAGAGGGTTCCATGAGTTTCCATGTTGGGGAGAAGGTTCCATGAGGTTTTCATGTTGGGGAGAAGGTTCCATGAGGTTTTCATGTTGGGAGAGGGTTCCATGAGGTTTCCATGTTGGGGAGAAGGTTCCATGAGGTTTTCATGTTGGGGAGAAGGGTTCCATGAGGTTTCCATGTTGGGGAGAAGGTTCCATGAGGTTTCCATGTTGGGAGAGGGTTCCATGAGTTTCCATGTTGGGAGAGGGTTCCATGAGTTTCCATGTTGGGAGAGGGTTCCATGAGTTTTCATGTTGGGGAGAAGGTTCCATGAGGTTTCCATGTTGGGAGAGGGTTCCATGAGTTTCCATGTTGGGGAGAAGGGTTCCATGAGGTTTCCATGTTGGGAGAGGGTTCCATGAGTTTCCATGTTGGGGAGAAGGGTTCCATGAGGTTTTCATGTTGGGAGAGGGTTCCATGAGTTTTCATGTTGGGAGAGGGTTCCATGAGTTTCCATGTTGGGGAGAAGGGTTCCATGAGGTTTTCATGTTGGGAGAGGGTTCCATGAGTTTCCATGTTGGGAGAGGGTTCCATGAGGTTTTCATGTTGGGGAGAAGGTTCCATGAGGTTTCCATGTTGGGGAGAAGGTTCCATGAGGTTTCCATGTTGGGGAGAAGGTTCCATGAGGTTTTCATGTTGGGGAGAAGGTTCCATGAGGTTTTCATGTTGGGAGAGGGTTCCATGAGTTTCCATGTTGGGGAGAAGGTTCCATGAGGTTTCCATGTTGGGGAGAAGGTTCCATGAGGTTTCCATGTTGGGGAGAAGGGTTCCATGAGGTTTTCATGTTGGGAGAGGGTTCCATGAGTTTCCATGTTGGGGAGAAGGTTCCATGAGGTTTCCATGTTGGGAGAGGGTTCCATGAGGTTTCCATGTTGGGGAGAAGGTTCCATGAGGTTTTCATGTTGGGGAGAAGGTTCCATGAGGTTTTCATGTTGGGAGAGGGTTCCATGAGGTTTCCATGTTGGGAGAGGGTTCCATGAGGTTTCCATGTTGGGAGAGGGTTCCATGAGTTTCCATGTTGGGAGAGGGTTCCATGAGTTTCCATGTTGGGGAGAAGGTTCCATGAGGTTTCCATGTTGGGGAGAAGGTTCCATGAGGTTTCCATGTTGGGAGAGGGTTCCATGAGTTTCCATGTTGGGAGAGGGTTCCATGAGTTTCCATGTTGGGAGAGGGTTCCATGAGTTTCCATGTTGGGGAGAAGGTTCCATGAGTTTCCATGTTGGGGAGAAGGTTCCATGAGGTTTCCATGTTGGGAGAGGGTTCCATGAGTTTCCATGTTGGGAGAGGGTTCCATGAGTTTCCATGTTGGGAGAGGGTTCCATGAGTTTCCATGTTGGGGAGAAGGTTCCATGAGGTTTCCATGTTGGGGAGAAGGTTCCATGAGGTTTCCATGTTGGGAGAGGGTTCCATGAGGTTTCCATGTTGGGAGAGGGTTCCATGAGTTTCCATGTTGGGGAGAAGGTTCCATGAGGTTTCCATGTTGGGGAGAAGGTTCCATGAGGTTTCCATGTTGGGAGAGGGTTCCATGAGTTTCCATGTTGGGAGAGGGTTCCATGAGGTTTCCATGTTGGGAGAGGGTTCCATGAGGTTTCCATGTTGGGAGAGGGTTCCATGAGTTTCCATGTTGGGGAGAAGGTTCCATGAGGTTTCCATGTTGGGAGAGGGTTCCATGAGTTTCCATGTTGGGAGAGGGTTCCATGAGTTTCCATGTTGGGAGAGGGTTCCATGAGTTTCCATGTTGGGGAGAAGGTTCCATGAGGTTTCCATGTTGGGAGAGGGTTCCATGAGTTTCCATGTTGGGGAGAAGGTTCCATGAGGTTTCCATGTTGGGAGAGGGTTCCATGAGTTTCCATGTTGGGAGAGGGTTCCATGAGTTTCCATGTTGGGGAGAAGGTTCCATGAGGTTTCCATGTTGGGGAGAAGGTTCCATGAGGTTTTCATGTTGGGAGAGGGTTCCATGAGTTTCCATGTTGGGGAGAAGGTTCCATGAGGTTTCCATGTTGGGGAGAAGGTTCCATGAGGTTTCCATGTTGGGGAGAAGGTTCCATGAGGTTTCCATGTTGGGGAGAAGGTTCCATGAGGTTTCCATGTTGGGGAGAAGGTTCCATGAGGTTTCCATGTTGGGGAGAAGGTTCCATGAGGTTTCCATGTTGGGGAGAAGGTTCCATGAGGTTTCCATGTTGGGAGAGGGTTCCATGAGTTTCCATGTTGGGAGAGGGTTCCATGAGTTTCCATGTTGGGGAGAAGGATCTTGAACACCATGAAGAAGTGATTCATTTCATTTTTCAATTTGTTAAAGGTTTATTTAGTGACGGCTTAAGTGACACCCTTGCATTGGTTTAGAACTGATGTCCAAATAACCAAACTACAACATTAACCCCTTCCCAAATTATCCAGTTCCCTCCAGTCGATAACCAAGATAAATATATTTTTATGCCCCTGCTATCTAGAGCCACAAATAATTTTCCTTAATTCCATGATCTGTTCTCACTCTCCATGATTTCTTTTTCCTATAAAATTATTTTTATTCTAAACAGGAATTGTGTTTATATAAATATACGTGAGGCCTTTAAATTGCATACCCTATCCTTCAGTTATATGTATATCCTTTCAAAATTAGGTCTTCTTCATATTTATAGTCTTTCGGTAGTGATTTCATCTCTGTTTGTCTCTTTTTGAAGTAAGTAACCGAGTCAGTGCCTCCCCCCTGTAGCAGGTGTATGAGCGCACGTGAGAGACATATAGATCAGACCTCCTTCAATTTCTCATTTGGCTCTGAGGCATGTGCGTTTTCTTCATCTATAAGAAGATAAAGGAATGGCACCATCGCAGTAGATGCTCTTCTTTCTTTTGTTCTCTCGACTCTTAGTTTTAGATATTCCATTGTTACTTTGGTACCATCAACTCTGAGTATATATTATAATGTTTTCTTTTGTCTCATCAACTGTTTTGATTTTTTTCCCCATTTTCTCTTTCTGTTTTTGACATGCTGCTTATATATCATTTGATTATCGCCTTACACTGATCTATAATGTATTATAATTTGTATAATGGCTAGACTAATGACCTCTAACTCGGGTTATTATGTTTCTATGTACTTTTCTGTGTTAACGTTATAATATTTACTTGTCACACTCTCCATCCCTTCCCAGAATTCATATTTCTAAGCATATTTCTCTGTTTTGATATTCAGACACCATGACGCCTCTAAAATCTTAATCCTTCAGTTCCATCATCATCTTGTGGTCTAGTACTGTTGTGTTTACCTGAAGACCACGATGATGCTAACTCTTAAAATCAAAGGCGCTTCATTCTTTTCTTCCCCCATTCGACGCATCCATGTTATTCATGTTCGTACTCTCATGATAACGAGAAAAGATGGGGATGACTCATTCTTGGTGATCAAGATAACACACACACACACCCACACACACACACACACACACGTCACCACACGTCACTACCAGCACCACACGTCACCACCAGCACCACACGTCTCCACCAGCACCATACGTTACCACCAGCACCAACACACGTCACCACCAGCACCACACGTCGCCACCAGCACCAACACACGTCACCACCAGCACCACACGTCACCACCAGCACCACACGTCACCACCAGCACCACACGTCACCACCAGCTCCACACGTCACCACCAGCACCACACGTCACCACCAGCACCACACGTCACCACCAGCACCACACGTCACCACCAGTGCCACACGTCACCACCAGCACCACACGTCACCAACAGTGCCACACGTCACCACCAGCACCACACGTCGCCACACATCACCACACGTCACCACCAGCACCACACGTCACCACACGTCACCAGGGGCAGCAGCAGTTAGTGACCCCGAGCGACTTGTAAATGAGGCCGTCTGCCTCTTGGTCTGAAAGAGGCTCCGCCAGACGGTAACTTTCTCACCACCTGCACACCTGTACCCTCCTCATGCACCACCTGCACACCTGTACCCTCCTCATGCACCACCTGCACACCTGTGCCTTCCTCATGCACCACCTGCACACCTGTACCCTCCTCATGTACCACCTGCACACCTGTACCCTCCTCATGCACCACCTGCACACCTGTACCCTCCTCATGCACCACCTGCACACCTGTACCCTCCTCATGCACCACCTGCACACATGTACCCTCCTCATGCACCACCTGTACACCTGTATCTTTCGCGTGTACCACTTGAACAGGTGCACCATTTTGTCCCAGTACCACCTCAACCCCATACCACCTACCCCATACTACCTAACCCCCGTACCACCTGACCCCACACCACCTAACCCCCGTACCACCTGACCCCACACCACCTAACCCCCGTACCACCTGACCCCGCACCACCTAACCCCCATACCACCTACCCCATACTACCTAACCCCCGTACCACCTAACCCCACACCACCTAACCCCCGTACCACCTACCCCCATACCATCTAACCCCCATACCACCTACCCCATACTACCTAACCCCCGTACCACCTACCCCCATACCATCTAACCCCCGTACCACCTACCCCCACATCACCTAACCCCCGTACCACCTAACCCCCATACCACCTAACCCCAGACTCTGTCCCCTGGTCCTGAGCTCTTTCGAGTCTGCCAAGGTTCGGGTATCGGGGCTCAAGAACCACGACCACTGTAACTCCTCCTGTACATTATGACTACAGTGTATATCATACAGCACCTTACAACCCCAGCACTTACACGTCCTTCTTGGCATCGCACGTGTCGCCACCACACGTCACCACCAGCACCAACACACGTCACCACCAGCACCAACACACGTCACCACCAGCACCACACGTCACCATCAGCATCACACGTCACCATCAGCATCACACGTCACCACCAGCACCAACACACGTCACCACCAGCACCACACGTCACCACCAGCACTTACACGTCACCACCAGCACCAACACACGTCACCACCAGCACCACCACACGTCACCACCAGCACCACACGTCACTACCAGCACCACACGTCACCATCAGCATCACACGTCACCACCAGCACCAACACACGTCACCACCATCACCACACGTCACCATCAGCATCACACGTCACCACCAGCACCACACGTCACCATCAGCATCACACGTCACCACCAGCACCACACGTCACCACCAGCACCACACGTCACCATCAGCATCACACGTCACCACCAGCACCAACACACGTCACCACCATCACCACACGTCACCACCAGCATCACACGTCACCACCAGCAACACACGTCACCATCAGCATCACACGTCACCATCAGCACCACCACACGTCACCACCAGCACCACACGTCACCACCAGCACCACACTTCACCATCAGCATCACACGTCACCACCAGCACCAACACACGTCACCACCATCACCACACGTCACCACCAGCATCACACGTCACCACCAGCAACACACGTCACCATCAGCATCACACGTCACCACCAGCTCCACCACACGTCACCACCAGCACCACACGTCACCACCAGCACCACACTTCACCATCAGCATCACACGTCACCACCAGCACCACACGTCACCACCAGCACCAACACACGTCACCACCAGCACCACACGTCACCACCAGCACTTACACGTCCTTCTTGGCATCGCACGTGTCGCCACCACACGTCACCACCATCAGCACACGTCACCACCAGCACCAACACACGTCACCACCAGCACCACACGTCACCACCAGCACCACACGTCTCCACCAGGAGTAACAGCATTACATACACTGTAGTTGTTGTTGTCTCAAATAAGCTTCGGCCAGCCATGAACCTTGCTTGGTGAAGATGTGGGTACAGCGAAGGTGTAGGATACAGTGATGGTGTAGTGAAGATGAAATGGCGAGGGGATGGGAAGTTAAAGTGTGAGGAATATGACGTTTTTTTTTTTTTTAATGAAGAGAAGGGTGCAGTGATGGTGAGTGTGGTGAAAACAACGGCATGATGAGGATAACGAGGTGGTGACTATGCGTTTGTAGTGAAGATGTGAGTTAGAAAAGATGAGGAAAATAGTGAAGATGTCGTTTAGTGAAGACGATAAGGCGTAGTGAAGATAGATAGCCAATTATTTTTTTTACTTGATTCCCAGATCAACCCAAGGAAAATTTAGGACCGATCAAAGCTAATAATGATTATGATAATAATAATTATAATATATTAATGAAAACTGAAGTATTCATCATTGTTATGGTTCTTATTCACACACCTGTACCGAAACCTCTGAAAGACACATGGCCAGCATTGCACCCTTCAATTCGCTAGGGTTCCTCCCTCATCTGTTTCTCATTATACATGCAACTCTTGACATGGACCGAACGCCGGACTTTCTAAACCCCCCCCCCCCTTCTCAATTCCTCCCCCTCCCCCCCACACACAACCTCCCTGCCCTCCCCCCCCACACACAACAACAACCCCCCCTTTCCCTCCGTACCCCAGCTCTGAAAAATCAAACCCCACAAAACTGGCGTACACGTCCCTGACTCACTCACTCGCTCACTCTCTCTCTCTTCTTCAGTGGGAATGAAATTAGATAATGTATCTACGTACGGTGAATGCAGCTCATTCCTGACGAAGGCAGCACCAGCAGCAGCAGGAGGAGGAGGAGCGACAGACAGCAGGAGGGTAGGTGGTGTGGGATGGGGGAGGAGTTGTGCGTTCGCCAGCCTCTGTCTGCCCCAGGCTAACGCTGACTGTAGATTTGGTGCTTTACTACCTGTGCCTTGCCCTATTGTCTCGAGATATACCTGCTCCTGCTGAGCCTCTCTCTCTCTCTCTCTCTCTCTCTCTCTCTCTCTCTCTCTCTCTCTCTCTCTCTCTCTCTCTCTCTCTCTCTCTCTCTCTCTCTCTCTATCTATCTCTCTCTCTCTCTCTCTCTCTCTCTCTCTCTCTCTCTCTCTCTCTCTCTCTCTCTCTCTCTCAAGGCTTATGTCTTCCACTTGTCATTTCTTCTTGATACACACACACACACACACTGATCTTTCGTCTCTGATTTAAATGTGTCGACCTTTTTTTCCCCTTTCTCTCTTTAACCATTTCTTCAAAATATGTGTGATTCAGTCTAAATCACTTGTCGTTTACCGTCAACTGCGCACCTGAACTTAAGAATCCATTTCAGCAGGCCTTAGAAAACTCACTTGTGCATTGATTCTACTTAAATCTACAGCTGGTCTACGATGGAATCCTTTAGGATTTCAGGTTAAGATCCAACCCTCCTCAAACGGCCCATACCCCAACCAACCATGGTCGATCTTCTTTCACCGTGCCTTCAGGAGAGTGTACACCGTGTGTGCCTGTTGTCCCCCTCGCCTTCACCACCTCCCGACACACTACCTGACGGAGGTGTACACTCTTACTACTCCCTACCTCCCACTCTGTCATCTACCACCACCACCACCACCACCATCAACATCTGAGTGAAGCCCCTCCAGATGTACTCATCCCTGGTGTACTTATTTCAATGGCACACGTCTCATATGTACTACGCTCTCGTGTACTCATTTCAGATGTATTTGTTTCTCATGTACTTCTCTCTGATGTACTCGTTCCTGACGTAGCTGTCTCTGATGTACTCGTCTCAGAAGTACTCGTCACCGCCGTACACTGTACCCTCCTCCTTCCTGCACCACCGCCGTGCACTGTACCCTCCTCCTTCCTGCACCACCGCCGTACACTGTACTCCTTCCTGCACCACCGCCGTGCACTGTACCCTCCTCCTTCCTGCACCACCGCCGTACACAGTACCCTCCTCCTTCCTGCACCACCGCCGTACACTGTACCCTCCTCCTCCCTGCACCACCGCCGTACACTGTATCCTCTTCCTCCCTGCACCACCGCCGTACACTGTACCCTCCTCCTTCCTGCACCACCGCCGTACACTATACCCTCCTCCTTCCTGCACCACCGCCGTACACTATACCCTCCTCCTTCCTGCACCACCGCCGTACACTGTACCCTCCTCCTTCCTGCACCACCGCCGTACACTGTATCCTCCTCCTTCCTGCACCACCGCCGTACACTATACCCTCCTCCTTCCTGCACCACCGCCGTACACTATACCCTCCTCCTTCCTGCACCACCGCCGTACACTGTACCCTCCCTGCACCACCGCCGTACACAGTACCCTCCTCCTTCTTGCACCACCGCCGTACACTGTACCCTCCTCCTCCCTACACCACCGCCGTACACAGTACCCTCCTCCTTCTTGCACCACCGCCGTACACTGTACCCTCCTCCTCCCTGCACCACCGCCGTACACAGTACCCTCCTCCTCCTCCTCCTCTTTCTCCCACAGAAGCTACGGTGCATCTCCACAACAGACACTTTATAAGCCTTCGCCATACCTGGAGCACTTCCCCTCCATCGACCTTGATGGTTTCTTCCGAAAGCGATAACTATTCTATTCTAAAACCCAGCTTTTTTTTTTCTTTTAGGCTTCTCAGTGCATTCTTTAGCTCCCCACAAGATTTAATAGACATATGCACCCTCCCAGGGACCCCCAGAGACCCCCAGAGGTATTTCCACTTTTTTGAGCCCCCCCAGACATATTCCTACCATTTCACAAACCCCAAGATATTTTTCCAGGGAATTTACAAACCGCTCCCTAAATGCAGTTAAAGCATTCTGAAACTTACTGTGGTATTTCCAGCACTCCACGGACCGTCTTCCGACATTTGCAACACTACACAACCCCAGAGACTCCACAAAACCTTAGAGGTATTTCCAGCAATCCGGAAGACCCCAGAGACATTTCTTTCACTCCTCAAACCCCTATTAAGCAACATTCTGTAAGCCCCCCCCCCCCCCCTCCGAGACTTCTGGCACTCCACAAAGCCTTAGACATTTCCAGCCCTCTGCAAAACTCCAGAGACATTGCTAACATATTTCCAGAGATATTTCCAGCACTTTGCAAGCGCCAGAGACATTTCCAGCACTCTATAAACTCCAAGAGATTTATAAACAATCCACATACCGCTAGAGATACTTCCACCAGTAAAATAAAAGACCACAAAGACATTTCCAGCACACCACATTATCCTTGAGATATCTGAGCAATTTAAAAAAAAAAACTCTTCAAGACATTTCCAGCACTCTTCAAATCCCCAGAAAAAAAAATCGGGAACCCAAAAGTCCCTTGCCATATTTCCAGCTCACCACAAACACTTAACGCTTCTCCAGAGGCATTTCCAGCACTCCACAAGCCTCCCCCAAAGATAATTCAGTTTTGGAAAGGCCTTCGAAAGATATTTGCAGGTCTCCAGAAGCCCCCAGAGACATTTGCAGAACCTTACAACCTCCCAGAGACAATTCATGCATTCCAAAAGCCCCAAACCTTCTTGTGTGCGGCAAATTTCAGCATTCCTTTCGCCCGCAAAGGCGTTTCCAGCAATCCATAAACCTCAAGAGACATTTCCAGCTCTCTAAGAGATTTCAGAGGCTATCAGCAATCCTAAAAGTCTTCGCCATATTTCCAGCGCTCCATACGCTCCACGAGACATCTCAGTAGCCCCCAGAGACAGTTCCAGCACTCGCTAGCCCCCATAAACAGTTCCAGCACCCCACTAGTCCCAAGAGACATTTCCAGCACCCTACTAGCACCCAGAGATATTTCCAGCACCTCACTAGCCCACAGAGACATTTCCAGCACCCTACTAGCCCCAGAGACATTTCCAGCACTCCACTAGCCCCCAGAAACATTTCCAGCACTCCACTAGCCCTCAGAGACGTTTCCAACACCCTACTAGCCCCAAAGACATTTCCAGCACCCTGGTAGCCCCTAGAGACATTTCCAGCACATTATCCCTTATAGACTTTTCCAGCATCCCGCAAGCCTCCAGAGACATTTCCAGCACCCTGTTAGCCCTTAGAGACATTTCCAGCATCCTACTAGCCCCCAGAGACATTTCCAGCACCTCGCTAGCTCTCAGAGACATTTTCAGCACCCCACTAGCCCCCTAAGGCATTTCCAGCACCCTATTAGCCTCCAGAGACATTTCCAGCACCTTGTTAGCCTCCAGAGACTTTTCCAGCACTCCACACCCCCTCCGGCTGTATTGTCTTCCTCCGCCATCTGGCTGGGATGACATCCCCACATTCCAGCCAGCCTGCTGGACGGACGTCCATTCTTTTTGCTTTTGTTGCTGTACCGTCTGCTCCCTCCTCCTGTCCCAGACCCGTACCCCACATGGCTGTTTACTCATTGCGCGTGGAGGGTTTAGTGTGGAGGGTAGTGTAAATGCAGTGTCGAGGATAGTGAGGAGGTAAAGTGTGGAAAATGGTATGGTGTGGAGGGAAGTGTGAAGGGTATTTGGTGCGGAGGGTAATGTGAAGGGAACTGTGGCTGGTAGTGTGGCGTAGGAGGGGTAATTGGAGGGCAGTGTGAAGCATTGTCGAGGGGTTGTGGAGGGTAGCGTGGAAAGCGTTGAACAGGGCAGCTTAAAGGGTATTTTGGAGGGTTGTGTGGAGGGCGGTTTGGAGGGTACATTGTAAGAATACGTGGAGGGAAGAAGAGTGTGGAGGGTATCTTGTGGACAGCACTGTGGAAGGTAGTGTGGAGGGTAGTGTGGAGGGTAATATGGAGAAAAGTAGTGTGGAGGATAATGTGGAGAGTCGCGCGGAGGGTACATTTGGAGGGCAGTAATGAAATCCGTGTGGAGGGCATAAGGAGGGTCGTGTGGAGGGAAGACCTCCGCCAAGTACCACCATCACTCCACACTGGCCTTTGCCTCTGCCGTCATGGTGGTGTCGGTGGTGGAGTGGCGGTGGTGTGGTGGAGCAGGCATGAGGGAGGAGGAGAGAGGAGTAGGAGGGAGGAGGAGGTAGGAGGAGGGAGGAGGAGGGAGGAGGAGGGAGGAGGGAGGAGTAGGAGGGAGGAGGTAGGAGGAGGGAGGAGGAGGGAGGTAACCCACAGATTTCGTGGGACCTCCCAGGTTGACCTACCGCCGAGGAGGAAGAAGATCTAAATTGCAAAATCGTTACCGACATGTTTTAAGGCCGTTCTTCCCTTACAAATTATGACAAAATAGGCAGGCTGGTCTCACGCACACCTCTCTCTCTCTCTCTCTCTCTCGCCCGCCAACCTCTCTCTCTCTCACCCACCCCCGGAGATAACTCTGACCCTTAAGTCCCCGGTGGGCGTAAGGGTCATCGGGCAGCGGGCGGCTTACGCCCGTGTGGCGAGGAGGGGGGCGGCCCGGTATGTTTTTAATGCCCGGTCCACCCGAAGAAATTTAATTATCTGGTTGTAAATAAGGCCGAGGTGTCCGCACTGAGCCGTATTTGGCTACGCCTCCGGAGGCCTTTTTTTTTTTTTTTTTCGTGGCTGTGAAAATCTACATCTGTTGCACTGGCCAACACTCGCCCTCTGGTTTTGCCTTTCGATCGCGGCTTCTGCCGGTGGTGGTGGTGGCGGCTTCTTGCTGCTGCTTCTGCTGCTGCGCCTTCGTCAGGAGGGGGGACGTCGACGGACGATAGGCAGGGACAAGGGGCATGGCGAGGCAGGGGCAAGCAAGCGAGGATGGAAATATTGGACGTTCCTTCGTGCGCAGCGAAACCCTCCAAGGGAGGGGGAAAATCTTCCCCCCCCCCCACGCCATCTTGATATTCTCCTCTCTCTCTCTCTCTCTCTCTCTCTCTCTCTCTCTCTCTCTCTCTCTCTCTCTCTCTCTCTCTCTCTCTCTCTCTCTCTCTCTCTCTCACACACACACACACACACACACACACACACACACACACACACACACACCCCCCACCTCTTCCCGGACCCCCAGGGATAACCAGACAGCCAGCCAACACACGCCATTCCCCCCCTCCCCCCGCCCTCCCCTCCCCCAGGAGACTTGTTGCTGTACCTGGGCTCGCCACTGGGATCGCACGAGATGAGCGAAGAGACTCGGCTGAGATCGCAACGAGAGAGAGAGAGAGAGAGAGAGAGAGAGAGAGAGAGAGAGAGAGAGAGAGAGAGAGAGATTGTTAAAACCCGGGACGTCTCGTCTGGGATCGCTGCTGTGAGGTGAGCGAACACTTGACGGAGGAAGGAGGGAGACCACCGCACCCGTCTCCTCTCCTCCTCCCTCTCTCCCTCACCCTCACCCTCTCCCTCACCCTCTCCCTCTCCCTCTCCCTCACCCTCACCCTCTCCCTCTCCCTCACCCTCACCCTCACCCTCACCCTCACCTCCTCCGCCGTGTGTGAGATCACGCAGAGATGATCGGGGAGACTGGGATCATCTCTCTGACTCCTTCTCGGAAACATAGACGATGCGATGATAAGGTGTTGTCTCGCGTCCAGGCAGACGCGGGAGTGAAGCTCATCCCTAAAACCCATCTTCTTATGTTCTTCCTCCGAGGTTCTGCAGCAGTATGAGACTTATGACCTCGCCGGGCAAGACCGAGAGGACTTAAGACTTAAAAGACTTAACTCCCCGACGGGTGAGATTAGAACACCTTGGAAGACTTGTGGTTCCAGCTGGAAGACATCGAAGCGCCTGGTGTCAGCCATGATTCCCTAAGTACCTAAACAATCGAGGGGGGAAAAACAAAAACCAAAAAGAGGATCCGATCGTATCTGAGAGTAGCTAGGGTGAGTTTAGCTTGTCGAAGCTATACGAGGGGGTGTTGGTTGTTTATTGACGTTCGTTGGGAAAAAAAAAAAAACTACAGCTGGCATTTAGCTGGAACCCACTGTAGCTGGGAGGGAAAGAAGGTGTGTGTGTGTGTGTGTGTGTGTGTGTGTGAAAGCTGAGAATGACCTCTTTAACCTGAGGATCCGTCGCAAACCCAAGGTCTTCCCCCTTCTGAGGAGGGGAGGTAGGTAGGTAGGTAGGAAGGGGGGGCACCTCAGTGAGTGGGGGAGAGCGTGTGTGTGTGTGTGTGTTAAGTGGGCGGCAGCAAGACCTCGCGCTTACATGCCAAGATAATGTGCTGAAGGATCGTATTTACTCCGTTTTTACCTGTGTGGTCCGACAGGCGGGCTGGCTCTTCTTGGTCAGGGCGAGGCAGCGCGTGGTGGGTCAGATGGTAGGGGGTGATGGGAGACGCTATTATGGGGTAGGTTATCAGTGATTCGGTTCTTGATGGAGAACCAATCGTGGTGGGAGGGAGATGAGGGAGATGAGATAGTAAGATATCGTTGGATTTGGGGAGGTAAGAGAGAGAGAGAGAGAGAGAGAGAGAGAGAGAGAGTTGCTGGTACATGCAACTAAGGGAGGAACCGAAGCAGTGAGTTGAGGGAGGCTGCGATGCAATGGCACCAACGGTTGTGTAAAAGGTAGAGCAACAGGAGAGTAACAACGGTGATGAGGAACGGTAGCTCCACTGTTTGACCCTTGATCATCCCCTCCCCCCAGGGTACAGCGCTTGCTCCCCTGCTGTCTCATATACTCGCACCTTAAGCACCGTAACCAGCCCACGATGCACAGACGCCTCGTACTATATGGGTGACGCCAGAGCTAATATGGCCGTATGATGGTGGTAAAAATAAAAGTAGTTACACTAGGCCCCCAACACGTGTGTATTAGCCAAGAATCCCAGTCGATTTCTGGAATAAAACTTGAATCATTGCGTAGAAAAGAGACGAAGAAACGAAGTATCATAGCTAACTGCTAGACGGTGGACAAGTTTGATCATAAGATGGAAGAGATGCCTGAAAGATTCAGGCGTGTTGTTGTCGATGATTTTCTCGTCTTTGGAGGAAACAGCCAGGGGAATGATCAAACCGACGAAGATTACAGACCGAGTGTTGATCGATTGATATGTGCCGGTGTTCCCCGGGCTAATTCATTGTTGCACCCCGAGCTCACCCCTGTGTGCGGTGGAGCCAAAAGGATCATACAGAGGTCACCGAGGGTCTTAGCCAGGCCCCAGTGGGTTGATATTACATAAGATGTTGAGAACTTCCAGCGCCAGGGAAAGCTCGATCATTGATAGTACTGTCTGAAGCATCAGTTCTACCCTCGCTGGAGTACACCAGTGAGTCTGCATATCACCTCACAAGACCAGAGAATTCACTGAGCCAAACACAACACTCGATCGACTGAGTAGAACGTGCGAAACACTGGGACGGTCCGCAAGCTGTAAAACTCTTACTGATTCGACAGTAGACGCAGAGAGATGCGTACATGTTGATATTTACTTATTGATATAGTCACTGGTAGCGTGAATTCTAACCTGCACCCGGATGTGATCCCTTACTGTGATTAGACAGGGTAGAATGTGCCAGTCGAACCCAGTGAGGAACAGAGGCGCTATAGGGAAACATAGGAGTAAGTGGTATAAGATGTCGAGGGGGGGGGGAGCACGTCTGTCCAACCTGTCCCCGAGAGAGACAGAGGAACACCAGGCGAAGACAGCAGCTGAACGAGGTGGCCTCAGATGGACGTCTTCAGAGATGGACCGGAAAGTTTACCTTGAGGTACGCCAGACCTGACCAGATGGCACGAAATACCATACAAACAGTGTGACCTGCAGCTATCAACACACACACACCTGACCCTCATTAAGGAGGCTTAGTCGCAAACTCTGCTGCAAGGGGAAGGGGTTGGGGGGTTAGAGGAAAGCCCCCCCTGCTGCTGCTGACGTCAGGTGCACGTGACACCAGCAGGAATGGCAATGGTCAAGTCTACGTCATCAAGAAGAACAACGGTGGTAAAGCTACTTCAGTGGAGGCAGTAACGGAAGTGACGATGTTTCATTTACACGAACGTGTGTGTGTGTGTGTGTGTGTGTGTGTGTGTGTGTGTGTGTGTGTGTGCGTGTGTGTGCGTGTTTGTGTGTGTGTGTGTGTGTGTGTGTGTGTGTGTGTGACCATGAGAAGCCATGCTTGCCCCAGGCATGCCTCCTGTGGTGACATGAGAAACGAGTGTGTCTTGATTATATCATCTGAAAGAAGATTGAACTCCCGAATGATGGAAAAAGAAAAATCTGTTGTGAGAAGACAGTACATAAGAGAAAGAGAGAGAGAGAGAGAGAGAGAGAGAGAGAGAGAGAGAGAGAGAGAGAGAGAGAGAGAGAGAGACCTGCACTCGTACCTCAGAGGCCAATACAATTCTTTTCCTCGTATCGTAACCATATTCTCGTCTTCTATTAAGCCCAGCTTGTATTTCCCTTCGGCTATGAAGGTCGGCCCGTAATTGGCGCGGAGGTAGCGATGGAAATTGGTTCCACATTCTCACGGGCTTCAGATACGGTCGTGTATCGTCTTTATAACTGTTCTTCTAAATGTACAGCTGGAGTCATAACTCACAGCAGTGAACAAGATCACTACTGTCCGGAAAGGGAGATTACCGTGAGAGAAGTGGCAGTGATTCTCGTAGCAGGAGACTGAGGAGTTGCTCAGCAGTGACGAAGACAGGAGCAACGAGAGCGATCGCCTCGACGACAAGAGGTATCTGAAATGCCTAAGCAAACAGTCGCTATTTCCAGCAGGACCAACTGCTGTTCTAGCAGGAGGAGGATGACAGCAACGGCAGGAGCAGAGGTGGTAGCAGCAACAGTGGAGGAGGAGCAGCAGCAGGAGCAGCTACACCAGGGCAGCGGCAGTTGGGTGAGGTGGCTGAGGTGGTCATGGGTGAGTGATGGTGAGGTGGGTGCCATCCACGAGGTCTACCGATGTGGGACTGACTCGACCACATCGCATCCTGGAGGCCAAAGCTTGCGGCGCCTCTGTGCCTGCCAGCCTAGCTTACTCCATCTTTATCCTCCTAGTCCTCTTCATCGTCCGCCTCCTCCTCTCATCCTCCTCCTCCTCCTCCTCCTCCTCCTCCTCTTTCTTTCTCTTTTTCCTCCTCCTCCTCCTCATCCTCCTCCTCCCCCTCTTTCTTTCTCTTCTTCCTACTCCTCCTCCTCTTCATCTCCTTCTTCTTCTTCTTCTTCTTCTTCTTCTTCTTCTTCTTCTTCTTCTTCTTCTTCTTCCTCCTCCTTCTCCTCCTCCTGTTTCTTTCTCCTCTTCCTCCTCCTCCTCCATCATCATCTTCCTCCGTCTACCCCTACCCCCCCCCCCCCCCCCCACACACACACACACACACACACACACACACACACACTCTCCCAAGCCCTTGCATTCCCTCCCGATCATCCATAATTCTTAGCCCCACTGCGGTGGCAGGTCCAGACCCCCTGCCATCTATTTGGTTATCATCTCACGTTGTTATCAGTAGCTATCACACACCGTCGGAGATAACAGTTTGCCTCGGGGGGTGTGTGTGTATGAGTCACGGGGGACAGAAAACGTAGGGAGGTGTGTGTGAATGCTGGAGCTCCTACCTTGCTGCTCACCCTTCCAATCTCTCTCTCTCTCTCTCTCTCTCTCTCTCTCTCTCTCTCTCTCTCTCTCTCTCTCTCTCTCTCCTCTCTCACCACCGTACTCATGCTGTCAACAGACTTTCTCGCCTCGTAAGACCACAGGTACAACCCGACGGAAGACAACAGATCCAGGATTAACAATGGGTCTGTTGACGTCCCCCCCTTCCCATATCATAGACAAATCTTTGCACTGACGGATTTTAAGAGGATTGAAACTAACTCGCACTCTCCCTCCTGGTGTCTTCACAGGTTGGCCACAGCAGCGTTGAGCACCAGCCAGCGACCCACCCTGCCAGCGAACCAGCCAGCCAGCCAGGTGAGGACATGAAGTTTGGCTTGACTGTAATTACCTCGTATCACGCCAGGTCGTCTCCTCCCACGTCGGTTTCTGACTTCTCATAATACACTCCACACCTTCCATGCCTCGTGATAGATTCGTCCTTCCGTTTTCTTCTATTTTTTTTTTGTGGTGGTAAATGATTATTCGTTTTTGTGGTGGTAAATGATTACTCGTTTTTGTGTGTGGTAAATGATTACTCGTTTTTGTGTGTGGTAAATGAGTACTCGTTTTTGTGGTGGTGAATGATTACTCGTTTTTGTGTGTGGTAAATGATTACTCGTTTTTGTGTGTGGTAAATGAGTACTCGTTTTTGTGGTGGTGAATGATTACTCGTTTTTGTGTGTGGTAAATGATTACTCGTTTTTGTGGTAGGTAAATGATTACTCGTTTTTGTAGTGGTGAATGATTACTCGTTTTTGTGGTGGGTAAATGATTACTTGTTTCTGGTCGTGATTAATAATCGTCCGGTGAGGTATTTGGTTATAGTCTTATGTGTGTATTGTTTTAGGAGGCATATTGGCTCTCTCTCTCTCTCTCTCTCTCTCTCTCTCTCTCTCTCTCTCTCTCTCTCTCTCTCTCTCTCTCAGTCTCCCATGTACCGTACTAGTTACCCAAGCAAGGTACGTATTAATAATACATGACCTCCCACACCCACACACACACACACACACACACACACACACACACACACACACACACACACGGGTACAAATCCCCTCACTACCCACACACACACACACACGCCCACACTTCCCCACCCACACGCCCAGTACCCACTTATGCTACGCACACGTCCTCTGCACATACGATGATGACCCGTAAAAGTCGCAGAGTTCTAGATAAACCTTCTTAGCCGACGTGTATGACTGTCTCACACACCACCTGCCGTTTCCTCCTCCTCCTCCCCCACACACACCACCTGCCTCTTCCTCCTCCTCCCCCACACCACACACACCACCTGGGGAACCTCAGCTGGCTCCCTACTTGCGTTTTTATTCCCCCCGAAGCAACTTGGTGCCAATTTGTCCGCCATTAAGGGCATCTACTGCTCTTATAAATCAAGTTGATGGAGCCAGTGCCTATCCGAGCCTAAATGAGGCAATCATGACTGATTTTACGGTTGGGGTCGGGGGGTCTATCCTGGTGTATCCAGGGCGAATCTATTATCTCTTTTAATGTCTGTCAGGAGGAGTGAACCATTCTCCTCCTCAAGTCTTCTTGTCTATCTGAAACTTTTGTTTTTTCCTCTTTTTTTTTGTTGATGTTGGAGGTTCCAGTCACGGACAGAAGTCCACATCAAGGCTGGGTCATAATTGAAATATAGAGAGAGAGGGTTGATTATGAAGCGGGAAAAGAAAAGACAAGGGGGAAAGTATTTACGAATTTTGGAGGAAGTGAAAGACCTGTCTTTTGGAAAGTACCAGGTCAATTTTGGAGGAAGTGAAAGACCTGTGTTTAGAAATGTGCCAGGTTATAGTTATTGGGAAAGACATGAGAAGATTGAGAGTTCCAAAGCTTCGACGTGTAGGGAAAGAAGCAGGTATCAAAACGGCCCACCCTTGTGTTGCCGATGGCCACACAGTAGTCATGTGACGCAGCAGCTTGCCGAGTATTGCGTAGTTTGCTAGTGGTGGGGGCACACAAGCAGCCAGCTCTTAGGAGAAAAATCCAAAGTAATACCTATAGAAGAGGGAAAGTGAACCAACATTGCGGCGTAGGGCAAGGGGGTCAAGTTTTCTGAAAGTTAACTTGGGACAGTTATAATAAGGTGGGCCGCTTTCAATTCAACTCTGTCAAGTAATGATACAGAGTTAGAACCACCCCAGATGTGAGAGCAGTACTCCATACAAGGACGAATCAATCCCTTGTGTAAACGGAGGAACTGTTCAGAAGAGAAGAAGTTTTGACATCTATACAAGACACCCGGTTTCTTAAAGGCAGACTTAGCTATTCCCGTCATGTGGGGTTTCCAAGAATGAGTTGGATGTTACAGTAAATACCAAGTGTGTTCATTGAGTCAAGAGGTGGAATTACAGACCCGTCAAAGGAGAGACGAGAGTTGTGAGGAGTTTCCGATAGAGAGATGGGTAGAAACTGGGTCTTGGAGGCATTCTCACACTGTTCTCTGATGTCTGTCCTCAATAGGTTCATCCTCCTTATGTCTGTTCGAAACCCTTTGCAGATCTGTCATGTCTAGTTAGATCCTTTATCTAGTTTTCTTATGTCTATTTAAAGGCTCTTAGGTTTTTCATGTCTATTGAGTGTGCCGATGGCATTCTCGTGTCCAGATAGATAGGTCATGTCTATCATTACTACTCACACACCATATCTATCTAGAACATCCATAGTTCTGTTATAGGTAACTAGAATCTATATATATCATTTATGTCTATCTAGAAATGCCAAGTCCCTTTCATATCTATCTAGAACATCCATAGTTCTCTTGTAGGTAACTAGAATCTATTCATGTCTATCTAGATAACCCCGCGTCCCTTTCATATCTATCTAGAATACTCTCTAATCACTGCATAGAATAACATATGTCTTTAGCGTCTATCTAGAACATCCAGTGTCACATTACATTTATCTAGAAGACATAATGATCCATAGTTTATGTCTATCACATCTAATGCTGTCTGATGTTTATCTAGAGTGCCCAGTCCTTTCTAGTAGCTGTCTAGAAGGAACTATGTCATATGCGTTTAAAACTGCTGAGGTTATTAAGTCGTCATTGCTTTATATATAATGGAACGTAGTTAGTGTTCAATGTTTGTTATGGTAATCTTTGATCTGCTTTATGTATACGGTTGCCATGGTAACCCTATTCCTGTGTGTACATACACATTCTTCCTTTGAAAGTCGATTGTTTCCTCTTCGTTCATTTATAACGCGAATTATATGTATGTATGTATGGGTTCGAATAGTGGGCGCGCGGTAGTCGGCCCACAGCCAGCCCAAATGTTCGTCCTCTCCTCGAGGTTGGTCCCCGTAACACACAGGAGGCATCATAAATGAAAGTCACACACACACACACACACACACACACACACATGCCCCGCCATGTTACCCACCCTCTCCGCCCATCACCATGTTGGCCGCCCACCACATCAGCAGCAGCAGCAATTACCCGCCGCCCACTACCTGTGCTGTCGTATTCGGTCCTGTGTCACAACCGTCCATCGTAAACCATGTACCTTGAATACGATATATATATATATATATATATATATATATATATATATATATATATATATATATATATATATATATATATATCTTTTCTTTTCTTTCATACTGTTCGCCATCTCCCGCATTAGCGAGGTAGCGTTAAAAACAGAGGACTGGACCTTTGAGGGAATATCCTCTCCTGGCCCCCTTCTCTGTTATTTATTTATTTATTATTGATTATTCTTTTATCATACCTGATGGCCGTTTCCAGCGTTATCGAGGTAGCGCCAGGAAGCAAAGAAGTTATTACAGCGTGATCTCTAGTTAAGTGAAGCATAAAAGAGTAGGTGATATTCGTATGTGTGTAGGGTTTGAAACTGTGTCACTCATATGCACACATACATACATACGCGCCCATACGCGTACATATACATATATACATGAATACACATACTCAAAAAACATATGTATATATATACACATGTACATATTCATACTTGCTCGCCCTGAGAGAGAGAGAGAGAGAGAGAGAGAGAGAGAGAGAGAGAGAGAGAGAGAGAGAGAGAGAGAGAGAGAGAGAGTTCTTCGACTTTCCATATGTCTAATTCCCTTCCTTTGCCCATCAGTTCAACGCATTTTTTTTTTCTTTTTTTCTTACGGGCATCGAACCGAGCCTCATCCGAGAGGGTGAGCGGCGACCGCTGTCTGTCTGTCTGTCTGTCCGTCGCCCAGTCGCTTGCTTCCCAGGCCAGACGTGGC
Organism: Panulirus ornatus; assembly: GCF_036320965.1. Classification (NCBI taxonomy): domain Eukaryota; kingdom Metazoa; phylum Arthropoda; class Malacostraca; order Decapoda; family Palinuridae; genus Panulirus; species Panulirus ornatus. The sequence goes on along the minus strand of NC_092224.1, from coordinate 93,929,265 downwards.
CCGCTTTCCCTTGTCGTGCTTGGCGCCTCTTGTGGCTCTCGTCTAGTCTTCGATCCCCCCCACCCCATCCCCTGTCCCTCCCTCCCAGCAAGCAGGAGTTGACTTGTGTTATGATCGTTGTCTTCAGTCTTGATGTAGCGCCATGATTCTAAGAGAGGATTTGATTGATCTGTGTATTCACCTATTGTCGTTTTGTTATGAAAGGCTTTAGCTGTAACCTGTTTCAATCGGTGTATCAGTCCTTCTCTTTGTATAATAAAAAAACAATTTTCATATCCCACTAAGGACAGATAAGACACAGTTTCAGATTATAAAGATTGATCAAATAAAATGATCGTAAAATAAAAAGATGTTGATGGATAGAGTATTTGCCTCTATGCTTTGGTTGTGAGGTTTTGTACAAGCGACCGTATCATCCTCCACGTCCCGCGGGAATATTTGCTCGTCATTTCCAATGGAAAAAAAACTCTCTCGACCGTGAGGTATCCATTTTGTCATTCTCATAGTGCGCCTTTCGAGAAAATTATGTCATGCATTCATTCAAAATAATCCCGGAATCTCGATCCTGAGTTCGATGGCTCTGTTATAACACAGGAGGAGGAGATGGTACCTGGTGCGCTGCTCAGTGAACAGAAGGTATGGGGAACTTAAGTGTATTCTCGGGCCATATTTTTTCCTCTGATCCAGTAACTATCAGCAATTATTGGTCATTATACCAGAATCCGTAACGTTTGTCTAACACACACACACACACACACACACAGAGGCGCGCACGCGCACACCCACCTCCTCCACGTGAGTGGTTGGGCTGTTGCGCCCGTCAGCTGCCACAGTCATTAAGGACGCCTACGTCAAGTTATCACCAGCAGACCATGGAACCCTGAACACCTTCTCCAGGTGCTCAAGGTTGATTTCAAGACCTTACATGTTCTCACCATATGTGTGAACCCTTCTCAATAAATCCTTTATATATATATATATATTTTTTTTTTTTTTTTTTCATACCATTCGCCATTTCCCGCGATAGCGAGGTAGCGTTAAGAACAGAGGACTGGGCCTTTTTTGGAATATCCTCACCTGGCCCCCTCTGTTCCTTCTTTTGGAAAATTAAAAAAAAAAAAAAAGAGAGAGGGGAGGATTTCCAGCCCCCCGCTCCCTCCCCTTTTAGTCGCCTTCTACGACACGCAGGGAATACGTGGGATGTATTCTTAATCCCCTATCCCCTATCCCCTATATATATATATATATATATATATATATATATATATATATATATATATATATATATATATATATATATATCTTTTTTCTTTCATACTATTCGCCGTTTCCCGCGTTAGCGAGGTAGCGTTAAGAAACAGGGGACTGGGCCTATGAGGGAATATCCTCACCTGGCCCCCTTCTCTGTTCCTTCTTTTGGAAAATTTAAAAAAAAAAAAAAAAAACGAGAGGGGAGGATATCCAGCCACCCGCTCCCTCCCCTTTTAGTCGCCATCTATATATATTGAGTCACTGGATATGATGATGAACACCCAAGTTTATCAGGAAAGTTACCCCAGCAGCTGGAATATATGTTTTCTTCTTCTTCTTCTTCTTCTTTTTCTTCTTCTTCTTCTTCTTCTTCTTCTTCTTCTTCTTCTTCTTCTTCTTCTTCTTCTTCTTTCTTCTTCTCTTCTTCTTCTTCTTCTTCTTCTTCTTCTTCTTCTTCTTCTGTTAAAATCTTGTTTTTTCTTCGACAGAATTCTTAGTTTCTCCTTTCGCGCCCGTTGTTCTCGGCCATTCTATTCACCTCTTAAACTCCTGTTGCTCTTGTCTTGTTTACCCCTTGTGTGAGATGACAGCCGTACGATGATGACCTTTTTCATACGATACTATAGCCCTCGCGCACGATACCGTGAGCCATCGCACTGAATAGGCTACATTATTGTGCTCTTGGAGTTGAATCATTACATTTACATCAAGTCTTTGCCTCACTGGGTTCAATTTCAGCTTCCCTGTGTTGCTGTTGTCATAGACTCATTAACGAATTTAGTTTATCTTACGGAATATAAATCTTAAGTCATCTATTTTGTCATTTTTTCTTCATATTCGTAATCTTCAGATACACTTTCTAACTGGTGTATACGATGCCGTCTGACCTTATTCATTTAGATGTGACTAAGCGTATACGACATCTCTGTGAGCCGTGGTGGTTTGATCAACTTGGACAGTAATGAGTGTAGTGATGGGTTGGATCGTCACAAGCGATAGTATTAGGCAGTTTGAGAGCGAGGGTAATATGTCTCCTTCGTACACTGCCACTGTCAGATGAAAGTATCTACTCTTATGAAAAGCAGCTTCGTTTACTACATCAGAAGGCTGTCTGTTCTTGCCAAAGAACAAACGGAAGAAGTTACTGTTAACTTAGATGCTGATCTGGGCAGCGTTAACCGTTGACAGACATGATTCTCTGCCGTTTACTACTGACAGACAAAGCTGTCCACCATAAGGGAAGTAATACAGCTATCCACCATGCGGGGAAGTAATACAGCTATCCACCATGCGGGGAAGTAATACAGCTATCCACCATGAGGGGAAGTAATACAGCTATCCACCATAAGGGGAAGTAATACAGCTATCCACCATGCGGGGAAGTAATACAGCTATCCACCATGAGGGGAAGTAATACAGCTATCCACCATGAGGGGAAGTAATACAGCTATCCACCATAAGGGGAAGTAATACAGCTATCCACCATGAGGGGAAGTAATACAGCTATCCACCATGAGGGGAAGTAATACATCTATCCACCATGAGGGGAAGTAATACAGCTATCCACCATGAGGGGAAGTAATACAGCTATCCACCATGAGGGGAAGTAATACAGCTATCCACCATAAGGGAAAGTAATACAGCTATCCACCATGAGGGGAAGTAATACAGCTATCCACCATGCGGGGAAGTAATACAGCTATCCACCATGAGGGGAAGTAATACAGCTATCCACCATGAGGGGAAGTAATACAGCTATCCACCATGAGGGGAAGTAATACAGCCATCCACCATGAGGGGAAGTAATACATCTATCCACCATGAGGGGAAGTAATACATCTATCCACCATGAGGGGAAGTAATACAGCTATCCACCGTGAGGGGAAGTAATACAGCTATCCACCATGAGGGGAAGTAATACAGCTATCCACCATGAGGGGAAGTAATACAGCTATCCACCATGCGGGGAAGTAATACAGCGACCTATTCGCTAATCAGAATACACTCCAAACTGCTCGACCTGTATGGTGCGGGAGCGCTACCCTACCTTACAACATCAGGGGATAGAACTGTACACCAGCTGGTAATCTTTATTTATTCATTATACTTTGTCGCTGTCTCCCGCGTTAGCGAGGTAGCGCAAAGGAAACAGACGAAAGAATGGCCCAACCCGCCCACATACACATGTATATACATGTGGTAATTTCATCTTAGATTATAATTCCGTCAAGAGATATCGTGGGAGATATACAGGAAAAAAAAACCCATAACCCATTTAACATAACAGAGATATAGAAAATTCGCTCCCAGTAAAGAAATTAGATTTAACAAGTGATAGACAAAACATGGCCACAGTTGAAGAAGACACACACTGACGTAACGATTCACACACACACACACACACACACACACACACACACACTAGTATATTCCGTCTTGGGAAGGTGAGGGAGGAATGCTGTTGTCGACGGCACAGTGAGGAGGTGGAGGAGGAGGAGGAGGTGGAGGAGGAGGAGGAGGAGGAGGAGGAGGAGGAGGAGGAGGAGGAGGAGGTGGAGGAGGAGGAGGAGGGTCGTTCTGGCGGCAGTGGAGAGGAGAGCGTGAGCGATGGGCTCGATCACGTACCATTGGAATTCATGCCGCACGGTGTTGGCTCGTTGGTATCAGAGAAGTGGGTGGCCGCGCTGAAGGTCTAAGGGGTTTCGTGTTTACAGACAGCATTAGATGGGGTTCGAGAGTCCTTCCCTGGCGTTCTGAATCGTCCGGCAACTCACAGTGCCTACACGTCCACTCCCAGGCGTGGAGAGGTGGCTGGGTGGCGTGGGTTGAAGAGGTGGCGGCGTGGGATGGAGTGTTCTCCATGGCGTGGGTGGCATAGGTTGAAGGCAGTAGATCACAGGCCAACTGGACCCGGAGATTCACTTTATCGTTATCATGGAGAACGACGGGTGAAGGTGCTGAATGGAGACATGGGGTAGTCATGCACTGACACTCTGCCATATATGTGTGTGTACATACAGGCGTGGGTCACCTGCACTGCATGGCAGATTATCGCAGCGGGTGTACAAATGTTGCCATAAGAGACAGCTGTGGGCGATTTCATATACACCATCACGAGCGAGGAGGTCGCTTGCATCTCTCAGACAATGTGGATCGCGTCTGTCCTCATCTTTGACAATTATGTAGTTATTACAGCGCGATCTGTAGTTAAGTGAAGCATAAAAGAGTAGGTGATATTCGTATGTGTGTAGGGTTTTAAACTCTGTCACGGCAGCCATACGAATAAAATGATAATACCGAGTAGAGGGTCACTTTTAACCAGACGAGGCAAAATGGGTTTGCTTTCCAGCAGACCGTCACCACGTACGCTTGCGATACGGGAGCAGGACGGCGACAGACGGACGCGATGGATGACACTGTCTTGGAGTGAGGCATTTCGGAGGTGGGTGCTAGGCATCGGTGGGCCGTGTCTAAAACTTCATTTGGCAAGGAAGGGCTAATAGGAAGGGTTTAGGGGTGTGCCTCTCCATGGGTGGGAGGAGATGGACATGGCTCTGGTGAACGCTAACTTACTCGAGTGAAGGAGAGATATGGACAAGCTCGGCGGGAAGGTTTTTGCGTTGGGTTTTTTTCATTGAATCTACGGCCGTGTTGATCCCCAGAAGACACTGGCTCGTTTTAGGCTCCGGTGAGTCGATTCTTCTACACTCTGCAGCAACTGAAGGACTGATGATGACTTGGCTGAAGAGTTTCGTCTTCATGAAAGGATCAGAACGTACTTACGTGTCCTTGTTAGAAAAAGAAAAGATGTCCCTGAACTATTGCCTGCCTTTGTGTGCAGTATTCAGGAATTAGATATGAGATTAAATGTTGACATTTTCCACCATTTTCTGTTCGGTGAATGGATGGAGTCCCGCACAGCAGAGCGACTAGGTCTTACGTTCCCGATGTAGACCATATAAATGCCATAGACATTACGAGTGATAACAGTTATTCTTACGTAGTTTATATGATTTTTACATTTTAACATTTACACCACATCAACCGTGGGTCATTGTAAACACGTCCTCTTATGTTACATTATCCTCATTTACATGCGTGTCGAATAATGACAGATGGACTGAGGGCTTTTGACACTGGGCCCCCGAGGTACACCGAGCTCCTGGTTCACTGCAGGGCCCCCCAGCGACCGACAGGTATCGTCCATTTACTGACTGAGGTCCCTCCTGTTACTCACTCGCACTCCTCACTCTCACACCTTCCCTACCTCCTCACTTCGACAGCCATCACACCCTTCAGCCTCCTTGAGACACGTCAAAACACTCATTTTCTCAATACACCCTACCTTACCTCATCCTCCTTACCTCATGACACCCTCACTTATCCTTACAATCCTCAGGTTCTTATCACTCCTTCTCGACTTTTTCCCCATTCGCACTTTCGTATAGAATTTCTATGGCAGTATACTTCCTCCATATCACTCGGTGTTTGTCCTCAGTTTGTTTTCCCCTACCGGCTGTTGAGCCGGAGGGAGAGGTGGGCAGGGAGGCGCCGTCTGTTTTACCATCCTTTTACTCCCTCAAGTAAAATCATAACTGCAGATAACCTCGTCAAGGATCACCAGGCCTCCTGTTGTGAGTCCATCTCATTTCTTCCGTCACTTCTTATCGCTCCACACACACTCACACTTCCGTTTTATTTCCCCTCACAGTCTCACGCATTCCATCACACAACCTTCATCCTCTCCTATTTCTCAAGGCTTTCGTGCCTTTCCTCATTGACCTCATGAGTCCCTCACCTCACTCCTTTTCTTCAGCGATTCCTCATTGACCTCATGAGCCCCCCCTCACCTTACTCCTTTTCTTCAGCGATTCCTCATTGACCTCATGAGCCCCCCCTCGCCTTACTCCTTTTCTTCAGCGATTCTTGATCTTAATGAGTCAAAAGGATACAGAATGACGTGGGTCTACGGTTTACTCAGGATGACCAGTTGTGGTCACTGGCTTGTTTGGACTGTAAGGAAGGCCGCGAGCTTCAAGGGTCATTAAGGCCGTCAGGGTATGATAGACAGTTAAGAGGGTCATTAAGGCCGTCAGGGTGTGATAGACAGTTGATAAAAAAAGAAATCTTGTAAACTTTCATCAGGTGTTCCAAGGCTGCGTTACCTCCAGTAGCAGGGAAGTGTGGACTCCTTTGGAGCGAGAAGTTCTTTGATGAGATTGTTCTCCCAGCGATACAGTCTCAACATAGTTGTTATTTTTTTTTTCATTCGTGGTGTAACCTTGAGCAGGTGGAGGCGGAGTCCGGTAGCACAAGCTGGGAGATGAGAGAGGAAAACGTGAGAGATGTTAAAGGTTAGAATGTGTAATACAGGAGGAGTGGGGGATGAACATGTGCAACGTGCACCAGACTTTGAGTCTTAGGCCAACGGTTGTGATCTGTGGAGGAAGAAGTGGATTTTAAACACCGACATTGAGGAAGCGGGACAACCGACTGGTGTGGTCTTTGGAGGGCTACTGATATGGTCTTTGGAGGGTTACTGATGGTCTTTGGAGAGTTACTGATATGGTCTTTGGAGGGTTACTGAGCGAAGTTTGTGGAGGAAATAATGATAAGAAACAATTTAGTGAAGATTGTCATTCATAGAATATTTATATCTAACGTCAGTTGATTAGAATATCTATATCTAACATCAATAGAGATTAGAATTATTATATGTAGCTTCAATAGAGATTGGAATATCTGTAGCTAACACAATAGAGATTAGAATATTTATATGTAGCATCAAGAGAGATTGGAATATCTGTAGCTAACATCAATAGAGACTGGAATATCTATATCTAACATCATTAGAGATTAGAATATCTATATCTAACGTCAATAGAGATTAGAATATCTATATCGAACATCAATAGAGATTAGAATATCTATATCGAACATCAATAAAGATTTTGTTAGAGGAGTTTGTCGATTTAATGGGTACCTGGTTCATGCTAGGTTATATATATATATATATATATATATATATATATATATATATATATATATATATATATATATATATATATATATATATTCCTATTCCTGTGAGTCCACGGTGAAAATGAAACACGATAAGTTCCCAAGTGCACTTTTGTGTAATAATCACATCATCAGGAGAGAACACAAAAGAGAAATATAACAGTCCGTTGATATACAACGAAGAGACGTAACTAGGACGCCATTTTTGGTAAACAAGTGACTACACCGGCCTTGATTAAGGCCTCAGCAGCCCGTGTCGTCTCAGCTAACATAAATAAGTTAGATATTTCCATATATCATTCGTGGCGTCTCTTTATTTTGCGGGGGAGGATGGGTCTTGGGGAGGGGCCCTGCCATGACCTTCGGTCACCAGTTTGGTTGGCCCAGATCTCCCGAATCTCTGGTTAACACGGTCTTAATTGGTAATTGTTGAGCCTGTAAGTGAGCTGTTGAGTTCGTGTTAATCTAAGTAGGTCGTGGCTGAATTGCACGCGTATCTTTGGATTTAATGGTTACCAGTTAAGAAGACGAGTCTTACAGTAGATAACATACGTCAGTCATGTAGTTTATCGGGTTTTTTTGTTCTTATTTTTGAGATGTGGGTGAAAACGGTGGTTGGTTGTTTAAGTAGTTTAACGTTTTTCTTTTTTGAGATGTGAGTGAATACGATGGTTGGTTGTTTGGGTTTTAGGTCTATGAACTGCCAGGGTGATGAAGGGCCGTGAACTACCAGTTTTAGCCAACAATCGAAACATTTTGAACACCTTGTTTAGGTGCTGAACACCCCATACACGCTACCACCGTGTGTATGGCCTTAGTATATAGCCTATAGTGAAATAGAAATGTAATATCAATCATTGTATTCTATTGAAATATGATTACATTTAAGAATTCTAGCAATAGATGGATAAATACTTAAATAATTCGTAAGAATGAATAAAGAATTTGAATAGCGATATAACCTCACAAAGAGTATTCGAATAGATCCATTGAGAGTTCAAACTTTTATCAAAGATTCTTATGATATTTCAGTGATGTGATCAAAGATAATTTGTTTAAAAAAAAAAGGCGTTGGAAAAAAAATCTGTTTTCCATGTTTCTTGGCTCTACCTCGCTGACGCGGGAAACGGCGATACAGTATTATGATAATAATAATAATGATGATAATGATAATAATAATAATAATAATAATAATAATAATAATGATAATAATAATAATGATAATAATAATAATGATAATGATAATAATTTTTTTTTTTTTTTTTTTTTTTCATACGATTCGCCATTTCCCGCGTTTGCAAGGTAGCGTTAAGAACAGAGGACTGGGCCTTAGACGGAAAATCCTCACCTGGCCCCCTTCTCTGTTCCCTCTTTTGGAAAATTAAAAAAAAAAAAAAAAAAAAACGAGAGGGGAGGATTTCCAGCCACCCGCTCCCTTCCCATTTAGTCGCCTTCTACGACACGCAGGGAATACGTGGGAAGTATTCTTAATCCCCTATCCCCAGGGATAATAATAATAATAATAATAATAATGATAATAATAATGATAATAATGATAATAATAATGATAATGATAATGATAATAATAATAATAATGATAATAATAATAATAATAATAATAATAATAATGATAATAATAATGATAATGATGATAATAATGATAATGATAATGATAGATAACAATAGTGATAATAATGATAATAATGATAATTATGATAGTAATGATAATAATAATGATTATAATAATAAACGATTTTCAGGTAATAATATATATATATATATATATATATATATATATATATATATATATATATATATATATATATATTTCTTTTTTTTTTTTTTTTTTTTGCTTTGTCGCTGTCTCCCGCGTTTGCGAGGTAGCGCAAGGAAACAGACGAAAGAAATGGCCCAACCCCCCCCCATACACATGTATATACATACGTCCACACACGCAAATATACATACCTACACAGCTTTCCATGGTTTACCCCAGACGCTTCACATGCCTTGATTCAATCCACTGACAGCACGTCAACCCCGGTATACTACATCGCTCCAATTCACTCTATTCCTTGCCCTCCTTTCACCCTCCTGCATGTTCAGGATATATATATATATATATATATATATATATATATATATATATATATATATATATATATATATATATATGTGTGTGTATATATATATATATATATATATATATATATATATATATATATATATATATATATATATATATCAACAACTGGAAAAATATATCATCTCTGAACCTTTTTTCTTCTCGTCATGATCATGTGAGTCTTGTGTGTCAGCGGATGCGAGCAAGTGTATGATTCCCGGGTTTCGGATGACACACACACACACACACACACAAAAAAAAAAAAAAATTCAATCAGCCACAACACTTTGGGAGCCCAGCAGGTGGGTGTTTGATCCCGGACCAAACTGGCCTCGCCGCGGGTGGGGTCGAGAACAAGAGGATGGGGGGGTCTCTCTGCCTCCCCGTCATTAGAAAACCTGTTATCTAAACTCAGTGTTCTCTGGCTCGTTCTCTGGCGAGACCGTTTCGAACGCCGTTGCGCAATGGTATTGTCTGTTCTAATTTCTAATATTCCTTCCTTCTGTTGTATATATATATATATATATATATATATATATATATATATATATATATATATATATATATATTGCTCTCTGTTCTCCACCGGGCGTTCTCTAGCAAGAGTTGTTCTTTAACCAGCGGTTTCTGGTTCATTTCGTTCTCTTCTTGGTATCAGTTTTCTTCAGAGTTTCCGTTTTCTACGTGGCAACACCCGTACATGAACCGCATCTCATATTCTACAGAGGTAAAGGGCTGTTTTCAAAACTGTACTTGAAAGAATATTACATAAATGATACATTGAAACTGAAAGTGTAGTGTATAGTGTATAGTGAATGGAGTATACAGTGATATACACCATCAGATCACACCTACATTGACTTACATCACTATTCCATGGCATACACAGACTTGTATCACCATACCATGGTATGAATAAATTCACATTACCATACTAAGGTATACATAGTGACTCACATCACTATACCATGATATACATAGTGACTCACATCACTATATCATGGTATACTTACACTCACATCACCATACCATGGTATACTTACACTAACATCACCATACTATGGTATACACAGACTCGCATCACCATACCATGGTATACTTACACTCACATCACCATACCATGGTATACTTACACTCACATCACCATACCATGGTATACTTACACTCACATCACCATACCATGGTATACTTACACTCACATCACCATACCATGGTATACTTACACTCACATCACCATACCATGGTAAACTTACACTCACATCACCATACCATGGTATACTTACACTCACATCACCATACCATGGTATACTTACACCCACATCACCATACCATGGTATACTTACACTCACATCACCATACCATGGTATACTTACACTCACATCACCATACCATGGTATACTTATACTCACATCACCATACCTTGGTATACACAGTGACCCATCATCATACCATGGTATACTTACACTCACATCACCATACCATGGTATACACAGACTCACATCACTATACCATGGTTTACGTAATGACTCACATCACCATACCATAGTATATACAGACTCACATCACTATACCCTCGATTACGGTAACTCACATGTTCCGAAGATCAACGTAACGAATACCATCACTATACACGGTGTACATAACAGCTCATCACCATACCCTAGTGTGTACAGTGACTAGAGATCATCATACCATCATGATACAGTGTACAGATCACCATAATGCAGTGTACAGCGAAGACGTGGCCACAATACTTAGAAATGTGACTCGCCATATTACAATGTGTACATGTACTACTGTCACTATACTCAGATGTACTTCATGACAAAGTCACCATATCATGAAATCATGTTACAGTGTACTTCATGTCAACATGCCATGGTACTACACATAGCAACTCAAAACGACCATAAATCGACCCCGTCACCGTCCTACCATTTGAGATCCCTCGTCCCAGGTTACAAGTGCGGCGCCACAGCCACATAGAACCTATCCCAGCTCGTACAGACCCATCCCAAGAACAGACATATCCCAACCACTGTGAACAACGTCAGTAACCAGTAAACAACGATCCCAGTGTTAGTGGGCAGTCTGCCTCGTTAAGCCTCTTCCTCCTTTATTATAACCCTGCTGGCTATAGTGTCTACATTTTCTCTGTACATTTCGACCATTTAGCTGCAGTTGATTCAACAAACTACTTATCACTAGTAGTTGTAGATTTATTGATATGATTATTGTCATTATAGTGATTATTATTATTATAATTATTATTATTATCATTATTATTATTATTATTATTATTATTATTATTATTATCATTATCATTATTATTATTATTATTATTATTATTATAATTATTATTATTATAATTATTATTATTATTATTATCATTATTATTATTATTATTATTATTATTATTATTATTATTATTATCATTATTATTATTATTATTATTATTATTATCATTATTATTATCATTATTATTATTATTATTATTATTATTATTATTATTATCAGTATTATTATTATCATTATTATTATTATTATCATTATCATCATCATTAATATTATTATCATTATAATAATTATTATTGTTATCATATTATTATTATTATCATTATTATTATTATAATTATAATTATTATTGTTGTTGCTGTTGTCGTTGTTATCATTATTGCTATCATTATCAGTCGTAATGTTAATAGTTGGTAGTGGTCAGACTAGGGTGTGAGATGTGGTAGCAACACTTCGTATCCATGCGTCCCACACCACACACCGACCATCGCCCCGCTCCAGTGGCTATAGTGGTTCAGTTCGCCACAACATACTGGAGATGGTGATTCACGTGATCATATGACAGTATAGAGTGCCTCATTACCATACCTTATCACTGTGCTGTACTCGAGCGTTACAACCCGTTGTGCCACACACTCGTCTGGCACCACACACTCAACCAGTACCTCACACTCAACCAGCATCCCACACTTAACCAGTACCACACACACACACACTCAACCAGCACCACACACCGACCAGTACCACACACTCAACCAGCACCCCACACTTAACAAGTACCACACACACACACACTCAACCAGCACCACACACCGACCAGTACCACACACTCAACCAGCACCCCACACTTAACCAGCACCACACACTCAACCAGCACCACACACCGACCAGTACCACACACTCAACCAGCACCCCACACTTAACCAGCACCACACACTCAACCAACACCACACACCGACCAGTACCACACACTCAACCAGCACCCCACACTTAACCAGCACCACACACTCAACCAACACCACACACCGACCAGTACCACACACTCAACCAGCACCCCACACTTAACCAGCACCACGCACTCAACCAGCACCACACACCGACCAGTACCACACACTCAACCAGCACCCCACACTCAACCAGCACCACACACTCAACCAACACCACACACCGACCAGTACCACACACTCAACCAGCACCCCACACTTAACCAGCACCACGCACTCAACTAGCACCACACACCATCAACCAACAACACCACACCATTAGCCAACACCACACACTCGACCAGTACCACACCATCAACCAACACCACACACTCGACCACAGCCACACACACACTCGGCTAAACCCCACATACTTCTCCCGGTCCGAACTCAATCAAGTGATGATGCCTCGTCGAGATAAAAGACGTCATATTTCCCAAGCCATAAAAACAAGGCTGAGGGCCAGACGCTGGTCCTCCTGTGGAGCAGAAACGAAAATGATAAGTTCCAAGTCCTGGGCGAGGGAACCCCTCTCTCTCAGGGTAGCAAAACAGCGTAGGAACCCGGCATAGACACGCCGAAGAGCAGGAATAATGTAGGATAGAGGATCGAGGAAGTACAAGAAGGTGTAGGAAAGATAAGAGAGGATAGGTAAGGGGAAGAAGGAATGCTAAAGAGAAGGTAAAGGAAAGAAGGAATGATAAGAAGGTTAGGGGAAGAAGGAATGATAAAGAGAAGGTAAAATGAAGAAGGAATGCTAAAGAGAAGGTAAAGGGAAGAAGGAATGATAAAGAGAAGGTAAAATGAAGAAGGAATGATAAGAAGGTTAGGGGAAGAAGGAATGATAAAGAGTAGGTAAAGAAAAGAAGGAATGATAAAGAGTAGGTAAAGGGAAGAAGGAATGATAAAGAGAAGGTAAAGAAAAGAAGGAATGATAAAGAGTAGGTAAAGGGAAGAAGGAATGATAAAGAGAAGGTAAAGAAAAGAAGGAATGATAAAGAGAACTGTGGAAAGAGGAAGAAAAAAAAAAAATACCTGGCGTGAATGAGAGGGATGGGATCTAAGCTGTGGTTGCGTGCCGGACCACCAGTCTAAATTGATTTTACACTTTACCCACCGTGTTATCCAGGGGGTTAGGATGGTTGACATTAGCGAGTGAGTTGACCTGATAGTTGATGATGGAGAGGCTAACCACCAGCCGACGATGCCAGACCACAGGCAGGTGCTATCATGACTACCAGATGGTATCTCAAGGGTGGCAGAGGTTATCCTCGAAGAGGGTAAGCCTGCATGACTGTGGTGGGGAAATTGGAGGTTTTAGAGGAATCTTGTGAATGTGGTCCAGAGGTGAAGTAGTTGGTATATGGAACACACACACACACACACACACACACACACACACACACACACACACACACACACACACAGAAACACACAAACACACACACAGAAACATAAGCAAAGATCATAATGCCATTGGAGACTGAAGAAATTCAGATGGAAAATTACCAGAGGAAAGAAGATGTGTATATAGTGGGATGTGCGTCAGATAAAGAGGCCATAAGGTTCATCTTAGGGTGTCATTGGCATGGGTCAACCGAAGGACATGCCCGTAGCACAGAGACCTGAGACTGTTGAAAAAAAATAATAGAACAGGGGTAGGCAACAGAACCAAATTCTTGAGCTGAACAACAGATTCGGAGTTTACTGCTCGACCCTCAGGAACAGAGATCTGGGGGACGCTGAAATAAAGGGACATACCGAAGTATTCAGTGAAGGTATAGAGAAGGTAAACTATTCAGTGTTCTAGACTATAAGCAGTTAAGAAACTGTCGTGTGTGTTCGAGCGAAGGTTTGGAGGAAAGATGCGGAGTGTCTAGGATCAGTGCAGGATGGCGAAGAGGAGGTTTTACCAGAAATAACCAGAGACGTGGAGGGTTGACGAGGCAACACTACAAGACTTGCCCAACAAGTGGGTAGAACCAAACAGATACCCTGGCGAAGCGAGATGTAGATGGACGCAAATCACTGATGATATCTGGAGGAGAGGGTGGGGAAGAATGAACTGCTGATTGAAGACTACCTCAGTCTATACACATAGATGAAAGAAAGAGAATTGCGAGGTATAGTGAAGGCAGAAGTGGACGACCAGTAATGACTGCCTTCAATATGTAGTTCTGTAGACAAGAGGTAATGAAGCAAGCCAAGACCCTTGCCAACGTAAGGAAATTCAGAGGAGTGTTCATCAGAGGCGATTTCGATGGAGGGAAGAATGAGGAGGATGATTCAAAGACAAAAAACGGGAGACGTATAGAGGCTACAGGGCAAAACGACCACGCCATTGCCTCAGAGAGGTCAGAAATGGGAAGCGTTGCGACCGGCTGTCTAAATATAACGTATGCGAATGCGGTTGGTGTGGTGGTAAGTGAACTAGAACTGGAGTTCAAGGACCGCATTAGGAAAAAGAAACCTGATATTGATGGAGTAGTGGAGACGAAAGTTACTAGAGGTAAGATCTGACCTAATCTGTCCAGAGGAATTTATAGTAGCAAGAAGGGAGATAGAAAACAAAAGAAGATGGAGTTTAGTCCCTTTCAGTAAGGAACAATATGAACAATATAAAGTTTAAGGAAATGCTGATGGATGAGCTCAACCAAACAGTACATAATGGGAAGAGTAAGTGTAGGAAAGAAATGCATGGTAGTGTATGTATCTTAAAATCCTTTAGAGAGTTTTAATGAACAAATAGACAAAGGCAACAGTTAAGGAACAATCAGGAAGGTACATGAAGCAGTCAAACACATGATAAAGTATCTCAGATGAGGGATTTCAACTGTGAAGGGATAGAGTGAAGGAATTTTCGTTCTTGTCGAAACAACAAAGAATTCAACAGAGAAATTCAAACGGCAGTAGGCCAATGGGTCCTTTTGAGGATGTCTGTGACACTGGGAGAGATCAGGAACATAGATTTGTGTGGTAAAAGAAGAAAACCAAACAGATAACCAACGACAAAATACCTGTAATCTTTACTTGTAACTAAGGAGGCGCGAATAATGTCAGTCGTTGGCTTGAACAAAGTATTTATTGAATCTATTTCTTATCGTATCTGTGGTGCTCATTTTGTACTGTTCTAACTGATGAATCAACCTGATAAATCGTATGTTCAAACTCTGTTCGAGAAAAAGTATTTTGTCTCATTCGAAGTATAACATTTGCCTTCGAGTTTGTATCCAATATTATGAGTGACATCAGACACATCTAGTCTTGAGTAGCTGCTTAGATCAAATCTATTAGTCTTTGATAATCCTGAATACCTGTATCATACCACCTCTGAACCTTCTTTTCTTTAAGCTTTTCAAGATCAAGTCGTCTGACCGGCTCTCAAAAAGATTTCTTTCCCAGTCTGAAAAGACACCTCCTCAAGGTGGGTCGTCTCTGTGCACTCTCCATTCTGTCCATATCTTCTTTTCTTCGTTCAAGTAGGATGACCAGACCTTACCACTGTATTCAAGGTGTTGAAGCACCAGTGAAATGTAAAGAGTGAAGATAATTTTCTTAGATTAGTATATCCTGCCTATGAATCCTAGAATCTTATTTTTCTTTATCAGTGAATCAAGCACTGATTACTTTCTTTTAGGTCACTGGTGATTATTACACTTAAATCTGTTTCCTTGACACCCTTTTGTAAGTCAATGTGATTCATACTATAATTTACCCTCTCGTCTTGACTACCCTTGTGTAAAACCTCTGTTCTTATCTACGTCAAAATGCAGTGGCCATCTTTGAGCCCAGACCCCATCAGTTTACCTATGTCACTTATCAGCCATGGACATGTTTTGTGGAGATGAATGAATACAACGTCTCAGAGTGTGTTTACACTCGAAGATACAGAGGTACCACTACTGCCGGCCAGGGAAGGTGATGATACCTTGCAACGAATGATATGAATCCAGAGGAAGTGGATAGACTCATGAAGAAAGTAGAGGTGTATAAAGCCCATTTGTCCAGATGGCATCTCACCACTAGTACCCAAGTGAGTGTGAAGGCTCTTGGTGATTTGTATGATGAGACCTTCCTCACCGAGGCAAATGTTCCAGTGGACTGGAAGAGAGCCAAGGTAGTGGTAATCCTCCAAAGCAGTGAGGGCGAAGCAACCCTGCAGTATAGGGGCCGTTTTGACCGATGGTCATCATCTGCGAGATGTTTGACGGAAATGATCACACAGCTGGTAGGTGTGTACTCGACTGTGACTGACGCTACCCCATACATGAGGAAACAAGATGGAGTCAGAAGTTCGTAGTGGATTTTCTAACACCAAGTAGACAAGCAACATCCTACATGGAGAGAGTGAATGGGTTATGGATTGCGATAGACTACCAGGAGGCTTTTTTGCTACCGTTCCCCTCCCACCAACAGGAGACTTAACAGTGAATCAAGACATCCAGGCTTGGGGGGCCAGAGGAGGGACGACCACAAGGCCCGACAGCTTCCTGAGTGGGAGGGAAGAAGGAACCCGTATCGAGGTAGCCACCTCAAGCTAAGGCGAGGGTGACAAGTGTGGTGGGTGGGGCAGCGGAGGCGCTCAGTGCTTGGGACATTATATTATTGATTGATAAACGTATATGGCTCGCCAGACGAGGTAGCCTCATGCCTAAATGTGTTGACCGACAACGCTGAGATTATGGTAGAAACGCAGGGGAGCGACAGGGACGACGACGAAATATGTAGTGCAGTGAGATCTCGACACGTCGCTGCAGCAGCTGTCAGGATAAATATATTGTGGAAATTTCGCCTCTGAAAGTGTTCACTCGTGAAGATGGGGGAAGGAGCTTTAACCTGACGAGGAAATAGATTGTCGGAATCGTCTTTTAAAGAGGGGTTTCGGAAGTGAACCCGACGCCGAACGTGTCACCATGGACAGCATTAAGAGGCGGGTCATCAGAGAAGCAAATCATATTTCTTGATTAGTGTCAAAGTTGCCTTTAATTATATATACAGCTAATTGTTCCGTAAGATGTACCAAACATACGTTCATCATGACCTGGAATGTAACACTTCGTTTGGTCTTCTCACCTGAGGAGGGCACACCACGTAGAGTTGCTGGAAAGCGTCCAGAGGAATGTTGAAAGGATGGTGCCACCAGGTCTGTGTGGAATGGACCGTATACGAGGAGAGGAGAGATGCCCCCGGATTTGCCGACGTTGTGAGGAAGGAGAGTAACAGGAGACGTGATAACCTGGTACAACGTTGTTAAGAAGGCAACGAGGTAGCTGGCAGTCAGCTAACTGGTCGTGCGTTCTCGGCGCCCAATGCGCCTAAAAAATCTCAGGTTTACCTATATTTTCATGCTTCCAAGCGAGCAATCGGGCATTCTCCTCTTTAGAAAGTTAAAGAGCCAACCGCCTTGGAAGCACAGGTGGAAGAAATACAGCGGCCAGAAGCGGAATTCCCTCATTGAAGTGGCAGCCAAGAGGAATAGAGAAAAAAAGACATCACTAAAGACAGCCTAAGGCACACTGAGGCGGGTTCCTGGCTCACACCTTGAGAAACACTAGTTTCCGCGAGGATTTCACCCTGAGAGCGTCGTCATATACTTGTAATCGAAATAAACCATAGCCATTCTTTCGCGTTTGAAAATATACGACGTGGACAAGTGATTTTGCGGCTCTCTCTCTCTCTCTCTCTCTCTCTCTCTCTCTCTCTCTCTCTCTCTCTCTCTCTCTCTCTCTCTCTCTCTCTCAATGAGGGCTACGAGCTAGCTCTAGGGATTTCATGTCTTTTTTTTTTATATATTCCCTTTTCGGCGGAAGCTTAGGCGATTAACCGACGGTTATAGATCCGGCAAGAGAGAGAGAGAGAGAGAGAGAGAGAGAGAGAGAGAGAGAGAGAGAGAGAGAGAGAGAGAGACAGACAGACAGACAGACAGACAGACAGACAGACAAAGACAGACAGACAGACAGTAAGAGGATCTACTTCATTCGCACATAGACCAGTGTTGACTTCAACTGAGACTTCCAAAAACTACCCACACGAAGTCACCAGTATGTCAACACAGTGACGTGGTAATGTTAGTCTTCAGTACTGCCTGAGGACGAGGCACGTCAGTATGAGGACGAGACACGTCAGTGTGAGGACGAGCACGTCAGTGTGAGGACGAGGCACGTCAGTATGAGGACGAGACACGTCAGTATGAGGACGAGGCACGTCAGTATGAGGACGAGGCACGTCAGTATGAGGACGAGGCACGTCAGTGTGAGGACGAGGCACGTCAGTATGAGGACGAGGCACGTCTGTGTGAGGACGAGGCACGTCGGTATGAGGACGAGGCACGTCGGCACGTCAGTGTGAGGACGAGACACCTCAGTGTGAGGACGAGGCACGTCAGTGTGAGGACGAGGCACGTCGGTATGAGGACGAGGCACGCCAGTATGAGGACGAGGCACGTCAGTATGAGGACGAGGCACGTCAGTATGAGGACGAGGCACGTCAGTATGAGGACGAGGCACGTCAGTATGAGGACGAACAACATCAGTGTGAGGACTCTTGCTGTCTGTACTCAGGGATGGAGAATGACTTACTTTTATACCTCTCTCCCCCCCGCCCCCCCACATCATTACGACGCCAGTGTTTACAATGTGTAAAAGAGTGTAAATGCAAGTGTAGGTGGGACTGAATGTTCGTGTTGATGTAAACAGTCGTGTAGGTGAGTGTTGATGTTTTTTTATCGTGTAAATGGTTGTAAATTTGACTCGATTATTTGTTGTAAATGAGAGTAAATATGTATGTAATCGTAGATATTTGTTTATCATTTGTAATTATTTCGAGTAAATGAGTGTGGATGTAACTGTAAACGATTGTAAATTTTCCTAGTATGTGAATGGAATGATTTATGTAAATGAACGTGAATGTATGTGTAAACAAGTATCTGTATTCATATTTATGACAATAGATTAGCTTTCATATATTCATGTAAATGAGTGTAAAATTAGGAATGTTCCTGTAAAAGTAAAAGTAAATATCTTTCAATTAGTGTAAATGTTCACTTAAAATCTAACGGACATATGTAGAATTTCGTGTGAGTACAGATATTTGTGTAAGTGGTCGTGTGAATTAGTGTAAATGTTCGTGTCATTGCCCATGTAAATGTATGCTACTGCACGTGAGCGTAAATATTCTTGTGGAGATGGTGTAAATGAGCGTAAACATTGGTGTCAAGATGGTGTAAATGAGCCTGAACATTCGTGTCAAGAGGGTGTGAATGAGCGTAAACATTCGTGTCAAGATGGTGTAAATGAGCGTAAACATTCGTGTCAAGATGGTGTAAATGCGCGTAAACATTCGTGTCAAGCTGGTGTAAATAAGCGTAAACATTCGTGTCAAGAGGGTGTAAATGAGCGTAAACATTCGTGTCAAGATGGTGTAAATGAGCGTAAACATTCGTGTCAAGAGGGTGTAAATGAGCGTAAACATTCGTGACGAGGGTGTAAATGAGCGTAAACGTTCGTGTCAAGATGTGGTAAATAAGCGTTAACTATTCGTGTGGAGATGGTGTAAATGAGCGTAAACATTCGTGTCAAGATGGTGTAAATAAGCGTAAACATTCGTGTGGAGATGGTGTAAATAAGCGTAAACATTCGTGTGGAGATGGTGTGGCTCGTGGGTCTCCAGGTTTAAGCAACAGGTCGAGGTGTTCCTTTCGTCCAAGAGGACCGTGGGTGGGTGGCTGACTTGATTTATTGATGTCGTAGATTAATTAATTCTTCCACCGCCCGCCCTCCCACCCTCCCATTCCCCCTTCGCCATTCAGCCAGTCTCTCTCTCTCTCTCTCTCTCTCTCTCTCTCTCTCTCTCTCTCTCTCTCTCTCTCTCTCTCTCTCTCTCTCTCTCTCTCATCAGTCAGAAGCGACAGTTCACCTCCACAAGACGACACAATCAAAATGCGGGAGACGGACAAAGAGATAGATAGATAGATAAAGAGGTAAAGAGATAGATAGATAGATAGATCAAGAGGTAAAGAGAGAGAGAGAGAGAGAGAGAGAGAGAGAGAGAGAGAGAGAGAGAGAGAGAGAGATAAAAAAAGGACATTCCTCTGTATCGTTTAGCTCGTCAAGCCACTTGTTATTCCCAGGCCACGCGGGCCACGTCGCTTAAACTGGCTTGTTAATGAGGCCATTTACGTCGGGAGTGGGTGGCCGCAACAGCCGTCAATTAACCATCGTTTGGTCATTCGACAATCTGATAACTAATGATGGGTAATTAGCCGGCATCATTCAGTGGGCAGCCAACCATCGTTTCGGAATGCGAGACATGCGCTGGTGGCGGTGGCGGTGGTGCGGTGGGACGAAGGATTGGGGATTAGGGAGATAGTGACGAGGGCATGATTAGGGGGAGGCGCGCTGATTGGATGAGGATGCTCAATCTCGAGGCTTATGAGAGAGAGAGAGAGAGAGAGAGAGAGAGAGAGAGAGAGAGAGAGAGAGAGAGAGAGAGAGAACATGACAGGTACGAAGATTGATTGAGAGAGAGAGAGAGACGGGCAGAATAGAGAGTTAATAAATGGACGGAGGGATGAACTGACGGGGGGGTTGGTTGACGGGGCCAGAAGACAGACGCGTCATTAAACAGACCGATGCACGGGGTGATAGATGAATTGACAGGGGATGTCAGTTGATCATTTGAGCGTGAATTGTGTTGGACAAATTGACGAAGATGTGAGTAGATCATTGGAGATTGGAATGGACAGGTAGACAGATAGAAGGTCGAAGGACCTGGGTTTTAAACGGAAGGGCGAAATGACAGACATATCAACTATTGACAGATAAGAGAAAATGACAGAAATATCTTTGACAGACTGATTTGTCCACGGATAAGTTAACAACACAGACATAAGACCAAATCTAAACCTACCGTCTCGCATATAATCTACATGTTTGAAATTTATCTAATTCCGCACGAAATGGTTGGAGAGGATATGAGCTGTGTTTGATTACCCTATACAGAAGAAACTCAAATACACACACACACACACACACACACACACACACACACACACACACACACACAAATTAGCCCTGGAACTCGCTTCCTGTATCAATTTACCTTAAAAGAACAACTTCCATTTGTTAATCTAAGCAAAAAGGCATTCTATGTGCTTCACATCAAGGAGGTTACTTACAAACGTGATCCCATTCCTTCACTGTGCAACGCTTGGGGTAAAGTGTTTTGTGGCGGTCGAAACAGCTTCGCGGGAAGACTGCTGGCTCAATGTTGGAGCCTGGGCGGGAGTTTGTTTATGTAATAATACCAGAGTTATTCGTCCAAGTGGACTCAAGTGTAGGCATGTATCTTTGTGTTTAGATTTAGGCATTTATAGTATTAACAATAATAATGTATTATTATTATTATTGTTATTATTATTATTGCAGTTATTATTATGATTCTTATTATTATTGTTATTATTATTATTGCAGTTATTATTATTATTATTATTATTATTATTATTATTATCATCATTATCATTATTATTATTTTTATTATCATCATTATTATTGCATTTATTATAAATTGTACATTTCCTTTTCCATAGCCAGAGGTTGAACCATTATGTGACATTCATTTTTTTTTTTTTTTCATTCATTTCAAGCTAAAAGTTTGTTTTCTAAATTGTTTCTTACATTTTTCATATGTATATATATGTATGTGTGTGTGTGTGTGTATGTGCGTATGTGTGTGTATGTGTGTGTGTGTGTATATGTATATATATATGTATATTATCCCTGGGGATAGGGGTGAAAGAATGCTTCCCACGTATTCCTCGCGTGTCGTAGAAAGCGACTAGAGGGGACGGGAGCGGGGGGCCGGAAATCCTCCCCTCCTTGTATTAACTTTCTAAAATGAGAAACAGAAGAAGGAGTCACGCGGGGAGTGATCATCCTCCTCGAAGGCTCAGAGTGGGGTGCCTAAATGTGTGTGGATGTAACCAAGATGTGAAAAAAGGAGAGATAGGTAGTATGTTTGAGGAAAGGAACCTGGATGTTTTGGCTCTGAGTGAAACGAAGCTCAAGGGTAAAGGGGAAGAGTGGTTTGGAAATGTCTGGGGAGTGAAGTCAGGGGTTAGTGAGAGGACAAGAGCAAGGGAAGGAGTAGCAATACTCCTGAAACAGGAGTTGTGGGAGTATGTGATAGAATGTAAGAAAGTAAATTCTCGATTAATATGGGTAAAATTGAAAGTTGATGGAGAGAGGTGGGTGATTATTGGTGCATATGCACCTGGGCATGAGAAGAAAGATCATGAGAGGCAAGTGTTTTGGGAGCAGCTGAATGAGTGTGTTAGCGGTTTTGATGCACGAGACCGGGTTATAGTGATGGGTGATTTGAATGCAAAGGTGAGTAATGTGGCAGTTGAGGGAATAATTGGTATGCATGGGGTGTTCAGTGTTGTAAATGGAAATGGTGAAGAGCTTGTAGATTTATGTGCTGAAAAAGGACTGATGATTAGGAATACCTGGTTTAAAAAGCGAGATATACATAAGTATACTTATGTAAGTAGGAGAGATGGCCAGAGAGCGTTATTGGATTACGTGTTAATTGACAGGCGTGCGAAAGAGAGACTTTTGGATGTTAATGTGCTGAGAGGTGCAACTGGAGGGATGTCTGATCATTATCTTGTGGAGGCTAAGGTGAAGATTAGTATGGGTTTTCAGAAAAGAGGAGTGAATGTTGGGGTGAAGAAGGTGGTGAGAGTAAGTGAGCTTGGGAAGGAGACCTGTGTGGGGAAGTACCAGGAGAGACTGTGTACAGAATGGAAAAAGGTGAGAACAATGGAAGTAAGGGGAGTGGGGGAGGAATGGGATGTATTTAGGGAATCAGTGATGGATTGCGCAAAAGATGCTTGTGGCATGAGAAGAGTGGGAGGTGGGCTGTTTAGAAAGGGTAGTGAGTGGTGGGATGAAAAAGTAAGGGTATTAGTGAAAGAGAAGAGAGAGGCATTTGGACGATTTTTGCAGGGAAAAAATGCAATTGAGTGGGAGAAGTATAAAAGAAAGAGACAGGAGGTCAAGAGAAAGGTGCAAGAGGTGAAAAAAAGGGCAAATGAGAGTTGGGGTGAGAGACTATCAATAAATTTTAGGGAGAATAAAAAGATGTTCTGGAAGGAGGTAAATAAAGTGCGTAAGACAAGGGAGCAAATGGGAACTTCAGTGAAGGGCGTAAATGGGGAGGTGATAACAAGTAGTGGTGATGTGAGAAGGAGATGGAATGAGTATTTTGAAGGTTTGTTGAATGTGTCTGATGACAGAGTGGCAGATATAGGGTGTTTTGGTCGAGGTGGTGTGCAAAGTGAGAGGGTTAGGGAAAATGATTTGGTAAACAGAGAAGAGGTAGTAAAAGCTTTGCGGAAGATGAAAGCCGGCAAGGCAGCAGGATTGGATGGTATTGCAGTGGAATTTATTAAAAAAGGGGGTGACTGTATTGTTGATTGGTTGGTAAGGTTATTTAATGTATGTATGACTCATGGTGAGGTGCCTGAGGATTGGCGGAATGCGTGCATAGTGCCATTGTACAAAGGCAAAGGGGATAAGAGTGAGTGCTCAAATTACAGAGGTATAAGTTTGTTGAGTATTCCTGGTAAATTATATGGGAGGGTATTGATTGAGAGGGTGAAGGCATGTACAGAGCATCAGATTGGGGAAGAGCAGTGTGGTTTCAGAAGTGGTAGAGGATGTGTGGATCAGGTGTTTGCTTTGAAGAATGTATGTGAGAAATACTTAGAAAAGCAAATGGATTTGTATGTAGCATTTATGGATCTGGAGAAGGCATATGATAGAGTTGATAGAGATGCTCTGTGGAAGGTATTAAGAATATATGGTGTGGGAGGCAAGTTGTTAGAAGCAGTGAAAAGTTTTTATCGAGGATGTAAGGCATGTGTACGTGTAGGAAGAGAGGAAAGTGATTGGTTCTCAGTGAATGTAGGTTTGCGGCAGGGGTGTGTGATGTCTCCATGGTTGTTTAATTTGTTTATGGATGGGGTTGTTAGGGAGGTAAATGCAAGAGTCCTGGAAAGAGGGGCAAGTATGAAGTCTGTTGGGGATGAGAGAGCTTGGGAAGTGAGTCAGTTGTTGTTCGCTGATGATACAGCGCTGGTGGCTGATTCATGTGAGAAACTGCAGAAGCTGGTGACTGAGTTTGGTAAAGTGTGTGGAAGAAGAAAGTTAAGAGTAAATGTGAATAAGAGCAAGGTTATTAGGTACAGTAGGGTTGAGGGTCAAGTCAATTGGGAGGTGAGTTTGAATGGAGAAAAACTGGAGGAAGTGAAGTGTTTTAGATATCTGGGAGTGGATCTGTCAGCGGATGGAACCATGGAAGCGGAAGTGGATCATAGGGTGGGGGAGGGGGCGAAAATTTTGGGAGCCTTGAAAAATGTGTGGAAGTCGAGAACATTATCTCGGAAAGCAAAAATGGGTATGTTTGAAGGAATAGTGGTTCCAACAATGCTGTATGGTTGCGAGGCGTGGGCTATGGATAGAGTTGTGCGCAGGAGGATGGATGTGCTGGAAATGAGATGTTTGAGGACAATGTGTGGTGTGAGGTGGTTTGATCGAGTAAGTAACGTAAGGGTAAGAGAGATGTGTGGAAATAAAAAGAGCGTGGTTGAGAGAGCAGAAGAGGGTGTTTTGAAATGGTTTGGGCACATGGAGAGAATGAGTGAGGAAAGATTGACCAAGAGGATATATGTGTCGGAGGTGGAGGGAACGAGGAGAAGAGGGAGACCAAATTGGAGGTGGAAAGATGGAGTGAAAAAGATTTTGTGTGATCGGGGCCTGAACATGCAGGAGGGTGAAAGGAGGGCAAGGAATAGAGTGAATTGGAGCGATGTGGTATACAGGGGTTGACGTGCTGTCAGTGGATTGAATCAAGGCATGTGAAGCGTCTGGGGTAAACCATGGAAAGCTGTGTAGGTATGTATATTTGCGTGTGTGGATGTGTGTATGTACATGTGTATGGGGGGGGGGGGGTTGGGCCATTTCTTTCGTCTGTTTCCTTGCGCTACCTCGCAAACGCGGGAGACAGCGACAAAGTATAAAAAAAAAAAAAAAAAAAAAAAAAATTATTATTATTATTATTATTATTATTATTATTGTTATTATTATTATTATTATTATTATTATTATTATTATTATTATCATTATTATTATTATTATTATTATTATTATTATTATTATTATTATCCTGTGCCAGGATTATGAGAGTTCTCCATGAAAATCTCGAAAACCAGAGTTAGCTCTTCGCCAGAAGCATCACCTAGTATCGTTTGTGTATCACTGTGTGTCATCTTTTACTTCCGAGAGCAACATATAAGCCTTGTCATGTCATATAACATATAATTAGCCATTTCTGGAGTTTAGATTATATACGTATACTTGAATATCCCATGGTTTTTCAGTGGTCATTGGCCGATATAGTGTTTTGCTGTGAGAATGTTCTTACAGTCTCTATCATATATATATATATATATATATATATATATATATATATATATATATATATATATATATATATATATATATATATATATATATGGACTTTGAAAGCATTCTGTACAGCGGATCTGAACCAGATAACCTTTTGGGTTGAACTAGTCTATTCAAGATGGCATCCGAATCTCTTATTCAATCGATCTTCATTGGAATATTACTGAATCAGTTACCAGAGCCACTGAGTCTTGGATACGAAGATTTGATTCGGTGTGTTCACTCAGCCCTGAGACCTGGAGCCAAGAAACGTCTGAATTAAAGCTACACATTATGGTTAATGCAACACAGAGGAGCGTGGTAAATCTCTAAGTGTTTAACACATATATATATATTCATATTTGTAAATTGCTTGCGATAGAAACTGCCAGTTTAAATATAGGATAATTTCCGAAGCTAAAGAGGTCGAAATTAGCTTGAAAAGTTTACCGTTATTTAGAGAAAATTAGAGTTGATTATAAAGTTTTATAAAACGATGATAAGTGACGTTTTCAAGTGGTGTTTTCACTCAAACAATGTGACGTGTTTTGTCTCATAATGCCATGTTGCCAAGTGTATACTATGACTCTTACTGTAAATATTGGTTAGTGCCAGTTTTCATTATTCTGTAGATGATTATTATTCGCCAGTTTTAGGTGATGTTTTTAAAGTCATTTGTGTCCGGATATATTTTACAGGAGTTCAAAGAGCTTACATCTGGCACCAGCGAAAAGCATTTGAAGCAGTTTAGCTCACCAACGCGTAGTATATGTACACATATATTTTTTTTTTCTATTTACCGTTGCTTTGTTTAAGAGATTTGATAGCATCATTAAGTCTGTTAGTGTTACCATAAGTGTTTTGATGACTCTTCATTGTCCTCACTATCCTCAAAAGTCTTACTCTTTAACTTCTTACCTTCTTTTATTCTTTTCTTTTTCTTTATTACTTGAACTTTACGCAAGTCTCCCCCCCCTTCCTCTCTCCACCCTTTACCAGCGCAGTCACATGATATATACAACCTCAGCTCTTGAAACTGGCCGGAGTGATAGATGCATGGGCCAGATGCATGGTGAGAGTAAGAGTGTATGATGTGGCCTTAGAATTATCTTGATCACCTCAGTGAAGAAGTGACATGAGCCACACATGCATAGTGAGAGTAAGAGTGTATGATGTGGTCTTAGAATTATCTTGATCACCTCAGTGAAGAAGATGGTCAAGATTTGTCTGGTTGGTGGATGTGGCAACTTACGTTGACGGTCTTAATGACCCACTCTGGTAGTTGATATGACCCAACCAACTAACCAACCAACCAACCATCTAACCAACCATCTAACCAACCAACCACCCATCCAACTAACCAACCAACCAACCAACCAACTAACCAACCAACTAACCAACCAACCAACCAATAAACCAACCAACCAACTAACCAACCAACTACCCAACCAACTAACCAGCTAACCAACCATCCATCCAACTAACCAACCAACCATCTAACCAACCAACCACCCATCCAACCAACCAACCAACCAACCAACCATCTAACCAACCAACCAACCAACCAACCAACCAACCAACCATTTAACCAACCAACCAACCAACCAACCATCCAATAAACCAACCAACCAACTAACCATCCAACCAACCAACCAACCAACCGACTAACTAACTAACCTAACCTAACCAACCGTGGTTGATGTATTGCTAGCCTACTGGACATCGGCCATTGATAACTATTAAAAGTACACTATAAATCACTTATTCGTCACTTACTTTCTTCCATCACTACATATTCACAATACAGTCCTCGCCGTCTTATGTATTTAACTAAAAATTTGTATAATATTTATTCCTTGTCTCAAGTGATCTCTGTCACCACTGATACTGTTCTACATTTAGCTTATACTTGTGTTTGTGTGTGAATGTGTGTGTGTGTGTGTGTGTGTGTGTGTGTGTGTGTCTGGGGCAGCACGAGAGTAAAACTCTCTCCCCGTAACACACAGACAGTAATTACTCGTAAGTCGTTATCACCGTCCAATCTTCACTGTCTACCATGAACATCATTATACCCAAGATTAATCAATGTACAAAAAAAAAAGAAAAATCAAAAGCTTCATCATTGCACTAAGGAGAAAAAAAAAAGGGATATTCATCAACTGTTCCCCATTTTCTATTCCCACACACACACACACACACACACACACACACACACACACACACACACACACACGCTAAATCTCATCTTACCAGACTTGTTTTATTTCCCATCATCATGTTCATTTGTCAGTCCCAAATCACCATCATTATCATCACCCTCACTTTATGATCTTCACTGTCTTTTATCATTCAACAGATCACACTACGATTATCCACAGCTTTCACCATCTATACCCCGTGTTTAATACATTTTCTATTTTGTGTATATATATATATATATATATATATATATATATATATATATATATATATATATATATATATATATATATATATGTGTGTGTGTGTGTGTGTGTGTGTTAGGAAGGATCACAATTTTGCGCGTGATCAAGATATTCCTACAAGTCCACGGGGAAAATGAAACTATAATTTCCCAAGTGCACTTTCGTGTAATAATCACATCATCAGGGGAGACACAAGATGATGTGATTATTACACGAAAGTGCACTTGGGACCTTATCGTGTTTCATTTTCCCCATGGACTCATAGGAATACATAAATATATATATATATATATATATATATATATATATATATATATATATATATATATATATATATATATATATATATTCATTTATTTATTCATTTTCCCCTCTTGACAGGGGTAACTAATGTAAACCTTCGATGGGGTCGACTTGCAGAATCGATTTTGCGAATTTAATTGTCAGATCGTACGAGGTGACGGAACACACACACACACTCACACACACACAAGTCTTTCTCTGTATCTGCAGAAGGGTCATTGATCTGAGAGCCATTTGTTAAGACTTAAAAAAAAAAGAGAGAAAAAAAAAAAGTATTAGTTGTGACAGTTGCGCTTTTCACAAGCGCTTGACAAATGACTGGATCGTTCCTCGAGACTCACTCAGTGGGTGTCGGGTAGAGCGCACACACACACACACACACACACACACACACACACACACACCCTCATGTTCACTGAGGGTTGAGGTAGAGTCAGAGGCATGGCCTCCTCCTCCTCCTCCCTCCTCCTCCTCTTCTTTTTCTTCTTCTTCTTCTTCTTCTTCTTCTTCTTCTTCTTCTTCTTCTTCTCTTCTCCTCCTCCTCCTCCTTATCCTCTTCTTCTTCTTCTTCTTCTTCTTCTTCTTCTTCTTCTTCTTCTTCTTCTTCTTCTCTCTCCTCCTCCTCCTAATCCTCTTCTTCTTCTTCTTCTTCTTCTTCTTCTTCTTCTTCTTTCTCTTCCTCCTCCTCCTCCTCCTCCTCCTTGTCTCCTGGGGGAGACTTGCTCCTACCTGTCGTGTAACCATTGGACTGAACCTCTTCTCATATTCTTTGGACTGGATTCTTCTGAGTGTGTGTGGATGTTGTCAGTCACTCACTATGTGCACCAGCTGTGTCGTCCACCAGCTGTGTTGAATGCCACTGTTCTAACATATTATCCTTCGTATGGCCTTGGGTCTCATGGCTGTCAACAGATAATAAAGTTGATTATTAAACTCGAACGTATAATACCATAAAGTTCATAATTAAACTCGAACTTATAATACCATAAAGTTCATTATCAAACTCGAACTTATAATACCATAAAGTTCATTATTAAACTCGAACTTATGATAACATAAAGTTCATTATTAAACTCGAACTTATAATACCATAAAGTTCATTATCAAACTCGAATTCATAGTACCATAAATCAGGCGTACGAAAAACATATCATGTATCATTTTCACTTTTTTTTTCACCTGATGATAAAAATTTCAAGATATGCAAAATAAACTTAAGATCAGAGCGTGTCATGGTTGTAATTAGCCTCGCGGTTGAAAAATATAGTTCTGTGAGTTGGCTCAGAAAAAAGAAATCTATTTTTCATTCGCACTGCATTACGATCCTCCATTATTACTAATTTGGCGAACATTCAGATGAGGTTTTGGTCCTGCTCATCATTATTATTTTGTGGCCAAATTTGACTTCAACACACCGTGACCCTCCCGAGGTCCACACCCACACGAACATGTTTTTTTTAGAAAAATGAAACCTGTTCTTCCAGCGTGGTTCAGAAGCCGCCATGTTTCTATCACAAATGGTTTTTTATGTCTTGCTCTTTTTTTTCACTGTGAAAGATATGTTTATCCTGAAAGACGTGTTATTATTCAAATCGTCATTGTTGTACGTTACGGGGAACAAGTCATAGTCTGTGATGTGGTTTCGGAGGTGAGTGTGATCGTTCCCTGGGGTATAGGAAGTTTTTATGACTGTAATGGTGTGTGGTTAGAGGTGGACGTGCGGAATTGTGATGTGTATGCTAGGGATGTTTTGAAGAGGTATATGTTTTTGGTGTAGTGAGTTGAGATGAGCTTGAAGGGAGTTTCGGTCATCGTCAAGTTTTAAGCGCTTAGGTAGGCTGATTCAAAGACTGCAGAAGCTAGGTTAAGACTAAGTTGTACAAGGATGTTGAAGGCAAAGTCTAAGTTAAAATATGATACAGAGAAGATTACAAGCGTCGTAGAGTTGAGGTCATGACAATTGTGAGTGAGTTTTGAGTGAATGAGGAAGTGGATGTGGTTTGATTGCATGTAAGGTTTGCTTAAGTGTAGGCTGGGTAAGCTATGGTTATACGCCAGGGATACTAGTGGTGGTTGGTTGTGGAACGTGATGGGGGGGCCTTGGTCTTACAAAGGACTGGTGTCGACTGAGAATTGCGGGAAATGATTAAAATTTTTTGTTGTTGTGAAGTGTTGTTCCACAGTGTTTCATGGTTTGATGACTCTTACAGTGGTGCTGAATGTTTCGTTGCGCAGGAGTGTCTGAAATGGATGTTTGGGACAATGTGTGAATGTTTCGGTTGTGTTTAATGATCGTAAGTGTTGAATCGTTAGGTGGAGTGTTTGCGTACAGTGTTGAATGATTCGTTGTGCGTGTTTGATGACTGACAGGTGTAAGTCGGTGCAGGTGTTTGATGACTGTCAGGGTTTGCAATGTCGTGGAGAGTTTATGAGATGACCAAGAGGATATATGTGTCGGAGGTGGAGGGAACGAGGAGAAGAGGGAGACCAAATTGGAGGTGGGAAAGATGGAGTGAAAAAGATTTTGTGTGATCGGGGCCTGAACATGCAGGAGGGTGAAAGGAGGGCAAGGAATAGAGTGAACTGGAGCGATGTGGTATACCGGGGTTGACGTGCTGTCAGTGGATTGAATCAAGGCATGTGAAGCGTCTGGGGTAAACCATGGAAAGCTGTGTAGGTATGTATATTTGCGTGTGTGGACGTATGTATATACATGTGTATGGGGGGGGTTGGGCAATTTCTTTCGTCTGTTTCCTTGCGCTACCTCGCAAACGCGGGAGACAGCGACAAAGTATAATAAAAAAATAATAAAATAATATATATATATATATATATATATATATATATATATATATATATATATATATATAATATATATATTCCTGAGTCCACGAGGAAAATGAAACACGATAAGTTCCCTAGTGCACTTTTGTGTAATAATCACATCATCGGGGAGACACAAGAGAGAAATATAAGTCAGTTGATATGTGTGTATATATATATATATATATATATATATATATATATATATATATATATATATATATGCCTTACCTCGCCTTTCTGGCCCTAAGATCCCCCCCCCCCCCCTCTTCTCCATCCTACAGCGCTCAGAAGGTAAGCCACGTCCACTAGGCAGGAACCACAGGTCCAAAAATGTGTGTGTCTGTCTCTCCGTGAGGTGAGTGTAGGCAGGTCAGCTTCACCTCGGGGTATAGGAAGGGTTTTATGACATGTTAAATCGATGCTTGTGTGGTTAGGGAGGTGGATGACGTCCTGACGAGAAATTTGTGACTCGTGTGTGTCTAGGGAGTGTGGTTTCAGACTGGTATATTTTTTTTTTGGTGTAGTGAAGTTGAAGACTTGAGTTACAGAGGACGATTTCAAGGCAAATCGTCAAGTTTTAAGACTTAAGTTACAGAGGACGATTACAAGACTAGTCGTCAAGTTTTAAGACTTAAGTTACAGAGGACGATTACAAGGCAAGTCGTCAAGTTTTAAGACTTAAGTTACAGAGGACGATTACAAGGCTAGTCGTCAGTCAGTCAGTCAGTCAGGGGGCATATGTGTCGTCAGTTTTGTGTGTGTTGGTGGATGGGTTGGTGGAGGGGATTTGCAAGTACAGGTTTGCTTAAGTGTGGGTCTGGGTAAAGCTTTGGTTTGTATATCTGCCTGGGAACTAAGTGGTGGTTGGTTGTGGACCAGTGTGGGTGGGAGAGGCCTGGTTCTCTCACAATGGATTGTGTGTCGAGCTTGATGAGGGGGTGATTGGATTGAAAGTTTTTTTTGTCTCGTTGTGCAGGTGTTTGATGACTCGTACAGGTGTTGAATGTTTCGTTGTGCAGGTGTTTGATGACTCGTACAGGTGTTGAATGTTTCGTTGTGCAGGTGTTTGATGACTCGTACAAGTGTTGAATGTCTCGTTGTGCAGGTGTTTGATGACTCGTACAGGTGTTGAATGTCTCGTTGTGCAGGTGTTTAATGACTCGTACAGGTGCTGAATGTTTCGTTTGTGTTTAATGACTCGTACAGGTGTTGAATGTTTCGTTGTGCAGGTGTTTAATGACTCGTACAGGTGTTGAACGTTTCGTTGTGCAGGTGTTTGATGACTCGTACAGGTGCTGAATGTCTCGTTGTGCAGGTGTTTAATGACTCGTACAGGTGCTGAATGTTTCGTTTGTGTTTAATGACTCGTACAGGTGTTGAATGTTTCGTTGTGCAGGTGTTTAATGACTCGTACAGGTGTTGAACGTTTCGTTGTGCAGGTGTTTGATGACTCGTACAGGTGTTGAATGTCTCGTTGTGCAGGTGTTTGATGACTCGTACAGGTGTTGAATGTCTCGTTGTGCAGGTGTTTAATGACTCGTACAGGTGCTGAATGTT
This sequence comes from Panulirus ornatus, assembly GCF_036320965.1. NCBI lineage: Eukaryota > Metazoa > Arthropoda > Malacostraca > Decapoda > Palinuridae > Panulirus > Panulirus ornatus. The sequence continues at coordinate 93,895,952 of NC_092224.1, read as the reverse complement.
TCGTTTGTGTTTAATGACTCGTACAGGTGTTGAATGTTTCGTTGTGTAGGTGTTTAATGACTCGTACAAGTGCTGAATGTTTCGTTGTGCAGGTGTTTAATGACTCGTACAGGTGCTGAATGTTTCGTTGTGCAGGTGTTTAATGACTCGTACAGGTGCTGAATATTTCGTTGTGCAGGTGTTGAATGTCTCGTTGTGCAGGTGTTTGATGACTCGTACAGGTGTTGCACGTTTCGTTGTGCAGGTGTTTAATGACTCGTACAGGTGTTGAATGTTTCGTTGTGCAGGTGTTTAACGACTCGTACAGGTGTTGAATGTTTCGTTGTGCAGGTGTTTCATGACTCGTACAGGTGCTGAATGTTTCGTTGTGCAGGTGTTTAATGACTCGTACAGGTGTTGAATGTTTCATTGTGCAGGTGTTTCATGACTCGTACAGGTGCTGAATGTTTCGTTGTGCAGGTGTTGAGAGTCTCATTGTGCAGGTGTTGCATGTCTCGTCGTGCAGGTGTCGAATCTCTCCTTGTACAGGTGTTGAATGCTTGTCATTGTCCAGTATAAGGTAAATTTTCATGCTATATTCTCTCCTGAGTGGTTGGCAGTTTTTAGTTAGATTTGTGTGTGTGTGTGTGTGAAAGGTTTTGTGAGCCATATTTGAAGATGGGGTGGAGATGGGACTTTCACAGTGTGAGGACTTTCCCATCAAGGTTTCCAAAGGGGGGTGACGGGAGGTCATCTGTTGGAAAAGACTTGAAGAGGGTTGGGGAAAGAATAGCTCCCTTGGGAAGTACACTGTAGAGGTTGAGGGTTTAGAAAGTGACGCCTTTATGATTGTCTCCGACTTGGCAGCCAGGTATAATGCTGGCTAACCCGTTATCAAGCGTCGCTCGTGTAAAGATACGTTCAGAGACGGTGTCAAATGCTCTCTTTAGACGTATTGCCACCAGTAATGTGCGGGAGGGTGGCTGGAGGCTGGTTGAAGCCTTCTAGTAAGGAGGAGGATATATTACGTGAGTAGCGGCGAAGGCATTTACTTGTACCGAGGAAGTACTGAGGCCAGTAAAATGAGTTTGGAAAATGAAGAGCATCTGATGAGACGGTCGGGAAAGGACGGGGTACTGAGAGAGAGAGAGAGAGAGAGAGAGAGAGAGAGAGAGAGAGAGAGAGAGAGAGAGAGAGAGAGAGAGAGAGCCAACTTAAAGACAGATCAGGTCGTGAAAATAATCAAGAACAATAGAGTCAGGAGAGACTGATTAAGACTGTACAGAGTCGCATCGTGTTGAGGTGTAAGACGGTCGTCGATTTGTAGGGCTTCACATGGGAGAAAAAGATCATGTCGTAGGGTTTTACGTGGGAGAAAGAGATCGTTTTGTTGAGTTTCACGTGGGAGAAAGAGATCGGTTTGTAGGGCTTCACGTTGGAGAAAAAAGTTGTGTTGTAGTTTTTCACGTGGGAGAAACACTGTATGAGGACATAGACGATTGAGATCTTGGGACACATTCGGGGGGACAAATGTGTTGGTAATTTCGTGTGCCGATGTGGCCATGGAAGACATCAGAGCCAGAGATGTAGACGAGTCATATCACTAACGACTCTTATTCTCACACACGACAACCAGTGTGCACGACAACCAGCGTACAGAGACGGTATGTGCAATGCTCCTCTTTGGAAGACTGAGCACCACCCGCTGGCCAAGTTCATCATACCAGCGACTCCTCCTTATGCTAATCATTCTTGATTATGCTAATCATTCTGCCAGCGATCATTCTTGATTACGACACAGTTTCTTGATCACACCATTCCTGCTTTCGCCGAAGATTTTCTTTTTTCTTTTTGTATAATGCCAATGTCTTTTGGTCATGGTAATTTGTCTCGATTATGCCAGTGGATCTTGACCACACCAATAGCTCTTGATTTGGCCGGTAAAAGGATCGCAAAATTCTTGATCACAGGACTCAAAGACACCCTAAAGAGATATTCCCTTTTTTACTTCTTATCAGTTATACCACCCAGGACCCTTCTGTGGGGTTCCTGCTGCTTCCCAGGAGGCTGCGCCCCGCGCCACAGAAGCAGGGATATGATGGAATCCTTCGGACGCGAGAATGTCCTTCAGACGCGTCTGTCTGTACTCCTTTCCCTCCGTCGGCGATGGTCCTTACCTCCTCGTCGAATGCCCCCTCTCGCTGGCCACCTGCAGACCCCGGGAGTCCGGGGGTCTGCCATTATATTACTCGCAGACCAATACAGTTGTTGGCAGTGTTCTATCCAGTCAACCAACGTCTCGGTGATGGTGATATGGAGTATGACTTAACATACCCCAGGAGTGTGTCTCATACTCGCATACCGCAAATCTTATCCTCACACTCTCGACATGTTGTTAATGTCTTATACTCCTCACACTCTCGACATGTTGTTGATTGTGAGGGTGAGGCTGGACAAGACTCCAGGAGTCTACGTAATCGCTCCACGACTTGATGCCTCTCTATTTCTTGATCGTCCTAGCCATATCATTTGGAATGATATTGATCAGATGGCCCAGAGGTAACGTAGGTCTTTGGATATTGCTGATGTAGTCTTCCTTAGGGATGTTCGCACATATCCCAGTCGAAACATAGAAAGTTAGAGTCAAAAAGGAAATTGAAGACGAAGCTTGTGACAAATGACAGCATAGAAAGTTAAAACCAAGAAGGAAATTGATATTTTACGTACCATATGTGTGTCTTAAGAATGCGCGTGACCTCGAGAATCATGAACACAGAGAATGGGAATGTGTACGATCTAAGCAACAGACACAAACAAGGGAGCGAAAAGAATCAGGGAACGAAGGTCAAGCAACAGATTCCCAAGTATATAAACTCCACAAAAATGTGCCGGATTCTTGCACGGAAGGAAAACAAAAGCATGGCGAGTGTAGCAGGCTCAGCGACCCAGCTTGAGGCAGGGCGGCCGTCCCCCCAGCCACCATCATTCTCTCTCTCTCTCTCTCTCTCTCTCTCTCTCTCTCTCTCTCTCTCTCTCTCTCTCTCTCAGTCTCGCTAGCTGTGGCCTCGTATCGCTTGACACTCTCCCGATTTCTTCCCTCCCCCCCTTTTCGATAACCACTGTAGGTAACATTACGTCTCTGCCGCCCTTGGGTATGGTGGTGTTGAGAGCAGAGACCGTCTCTTCCTATCTCCCTCCGACCACATCGCTCGCCTCCAGGGCGTTCCCAGCGGCCTCGAGAGCCTGAGCGGCGACAACCAAGCGAGCGAGTAACCAGACCCAAGAGTCTAGGTAGCTTTCCCGTGTCTGCCTTCCCTCCAGCCATCACCACACCTACTGGAAGGGACGCATCGGGGCAAAAGGTCCTCCTGCTGTCGTTTTCTCCTTCCATTTTCTTCCTGTTTATCGTTTTCTTTTTTACATTCTCTTCGGTTTCTTTTTACATTCTCCTGTTATCGTTTTCTTTTTTTACATTCTCTTCGTTTTTCTCTTTGCATTCTCCTGTTATCGTTTTCTTCTTACTTTCTCCTCCTGTTATCGTCTTCTTTTCCATTTTCTTCCTGTTATCGTTTTATTTTTCCATATTCTTCCTGTTATCATTTTATTTTTCCTTTTTCTTCCTGTTATCGTTTTCTTTTTGCAGTCTCTTCCTGTTATCGTTTTCTTTATTCTTCTTCTTCTTCGACCCAAAACGCTTCATCAACTCCTTCCACCAGAAACCAAGAACGTCCATACAACTTCAATTTTCCCTTTTTTTTTTTTTCTGTTTCTTAGAAATTCATGTATTCCTGCGCTGTTTGGTCTCCTTTGAAACCCACCAGACAAGACGGGTTTGATACAAATGTGTTAAAAACGGCATACAGGCTCGTACACTGCCCATGTAACGCCATGTATTGACGAGTTCTCAGTACACTTGTGATTTCCCGACTCTCTACAACAGTGACCTAAGACCTCATCCAACAGCTCAGTGGTGATGCGATTGCACCGTCCTCGCTACCGTCACCTCCTGCCACTTTTAGGATCCCTCGCCCCCAGGGTTGTAGTTCGACACCCCAATTCAGTCTTAGCCCGTACGAGCCTATACATTATAGTGCTAACTACAAGGACATAAGTACTAAAATTGCCTCAAGTTCCTATAGGATTGAAGACAGTTACTGTTTGTTTAATTGCATCAGAACTTTTGAATACATCAGTAGATCTATTTTTTTTGTTTGTTTGTTTCTTGTTCAAGGTGAAAACTTTATTCATTTATCAAGTCTTCATAGGTTCACGTATGTGTATATATGATTACTTTTTTTTATCTTGTAGATGTGATTTTATGTGATTTCAAATAGCATAGAAATAAATACACTGACTAAAACGAAGAGTAAATTGATGTATCAATAAAAAGAAAAATAAATTATTCCATATGGTTTACCATTACTGCATGAAAATAGCCACATTCCATTCGCGGCTGAAGAGGGAAAAAAAATAGGAGCTTCTGCCTTTGTATAATTTTGGTTACCTTCATGCTAGGCTAAAAGAAATATATCTAATATCTATTTATAGGATGTATTTAGAGGTAGTTCAAACGTTATTAGAGAAAGATAAGGGCACGAAATAAATTATTTTTATTGTGGGAGGGAGGATAAAGTGGGAGAAATGACGAAGGAAATAAGTTTTAGTGGAAGGGATGGTAAACTGGGAAGAATGAACAATATGAGATGGTAAACGAAGAGGCTAGGGAAAAAAAGGGGGTAGTAGAAAATGGAAGGAAATGGTAAGAAAATTTAAGGGGTAACGTTGCAAAATTTTCGCTCCGCTAGTGTATACCATTCACATCTGCCACCAGGCCATGTGTTATCAAGTGTTGTCAGACTAGAGAGTCTTATGTTAATCACAGCTGGTCGTATGTTAATCACAGTTGGTCGTATGTTAATCACAGTTGGTCGTATGTTAATCACAGCTGGTCATATGTTAATCATGGTCGTATGTTAATCACAGGTGGTCATATGTTAATTACAGTTGGTCGTATGTTAATCACAGGTGGTCATATGTTAATCACAGTTGGTCGTATGTTAATCACAGCTGGTCATATGTTAATCACAGCTGGTCGTATGTTAATCACAGTTGGTCGTATCTTAATCACAGCTGGTCATATGTTAATCCAGTTGGTCGTATGTTAATCACAGTTGATCGTATGTTAATCACAGCTGGTCGTATGTTAATCACAGCTGGTCATATGTTAATCATGGTCGTATGTTAATCACAGCTGGTCATATGTTAATCACAGCTGGTCTTATGTTAATCACAGTTGGTCGTATGTTAATCACAGGTGGTCATATGTTAATCACTGTCGGAGTAGAGTCAATCACAGGTGTTCTTCTATGAATTACAGCTGGGGTATATAAAACACAGCTGGTCTTCTGTCAAACACAGCTGGGCATACGTCAGTCACACCTGGACTTTTGTTACTCGCAGCTGGTCTTATGTAATTCACAGCTGGTCTTATGTCAACCACAGCTGGTCTTCCAATGACCAGATCTGGTCTTCCCTCATACGTCACTACCTAGTGGTCTTCCGTGAATTGATAATGGTCTTCTATGAATCTCTACTGGTCTTATGTCAAACACAGCTGGTTTACTCAAGTCATCCACAGCTGGTCTTATAACGACCAAATCTGGTCTTACGTCAATATTTCCCACTGGTCTTATAGGAAACCACAGTGGTCTTATATGACTCCTTATTGGTCTTATATCATAATCACAGCTGGTCTTATCACGCTCGAATCTTGTCTAACGTCAATGATTCCCACTGGTTTTGTATGAATCCACAATGGTCTTAACATGAGCCCTGGTTAACCCTCAGTGTTTACCCAACAAGCCTCTCTCCCCCACACACCAGGAGCGTCGTGGTGGTGGAGGTGGTGCTTAGTGCTCCATCCACACACGCGTCGCCACAGACCAGCAGAAACAGCAGAGTGTAGAGTGGAAGACACACACACGCGTCGCCACAGACCAGCAGAAACAGCAGAGTGTATATTGGAAGGGGGTGGGGGATATAAGACAATAGGCCATAAATCCTTAAACATGGGAATCGAACCTTGCCGTAGATGGGCGCTCTTCTTGAGGCCGAAGGTCGTGACACACGCAGAAAAAAGGGATTTTGTTCTTGAGACAATCGTAGGTCAGACACTCACACACACACACACACACACACACACACACACACACACACCGCGAGTGAAAAATCAACTTTTGGCAAGGCTGCATCGCTGGGAATACTTCCCACTCCAAAGGAGTCGACATTCTCCTGCAACTGGAAGTAGTGCAGCCGTAGGTTGCGTGAGGTTACACAACAAGTGGAGAGTCACCTTGGGCGAGATTGAACCATCGTCAGTTAACGAGTGCACACAACAAGTGGAGAGTCACCTTGGGCGAGATTGAACCATCGTCAGTTAACGAGTGCACAGTCTCGTCGAAGGTACTTTTAGCTTGAAAGGAGTCTATCCTGACCCTGCTACTGAGTGGAGCGCTACCTAGGAGCTGCAAGGAGCCTCAGGATAAAGGGTCCTTAAGTTGCATGTCGGTCTTGGACAATCGCATGTTTATCAGATGGCGTCCTAGCTTCGTCTCTTCGATGTATATCAACTGACTGTTATATTTCTCTCTTGTGTCTCCCCTGATGATGTGATTATTACACGAAAGTGCACTTGGGAACTTATCGTGTTTCATTTTCCCCGTGGACTCAGAGGAATATATATATATATATATATATATATATATATATATATATATATATATATATATATATATATATATATATATATATATATTGTATGGAGGCTGAACATTTTCTTTAACGCACCGTTTGTCGAATATGTTGATTGGTGGACCGTGTTCCCTCGGAGTCCATGCGTGGTAGTGTGGGTCGGTAGGGGTCAAACTCGTTGGGTCAACTATCTGGGGGCTTACCTGAGATCTCTGCATCTGGGATAGTCCAATGGAGGCAGAGAGTGGGGGGAGGGTCATTTGGGGTTCGGTAGGGAATAAGTGTAGCGTCTTGTCCTGTACTGTGATGAGTAATGAAGGGATTCCATTCTCATATGTACGTAGCTTCTGTTATCTGTTAAGTCTTGTAAGGTCGTGGCAACGTTCCTGTGTTAGTGTACTTCAGTAAGATGCTGGCTGGCTACTGAGATACACATTATGTTATGACATTCGTAGTTGAGCGCCTCTGTTTTGAAGGACGACGTGGTAAACGTCAACTGATTGGTGTCGTGGTCATAGCGACGTAGTTCACGTTGTTATGAAGTTGACAACCTTCATCTGGGCTGGAGTAGCGGTAAACTCCTGTTGTGGGTTATTGCTCTGTGTGAGGATGTTTCTCGTGATGTCGTCACTAGGTTTCTTGTTCTTGTACAGGAAAATGATGATGTTGAGACGATTACCACTAGGTTGACCACGTCGTCCTTCAAAACAGTGGCGCTCAACTACGAATGTCATAAGAACATGATGTGTATCTCAGTAGCCAGCCAGCATCTTACTGAAGCGCATTAACACAGGAACGTTGCCACGGCCTTACAAGACTTAAGAGATAACAGAAGCTACGTACATATGAGAAGATAATCCCCCTTCATAAATCATCGCAGGACAGGACAAGATTGGACTCCGCACTTGTGCCCTTCCGCACCCCCAAATGACCCAGCTCGCTAACCTCCACCGGTCTTTCTCATGGCCGGAGACATTTGGCAACTCCGCCCCCCCCCCCTTTCCAAAGCCGTTGAGCCAACGATTTTGATCGCTACCGACCCACACTACCGGGCACGAACTCCGAGGGAACACGGTCCACCAATCAACATATCATCAGTTTCACCGCTCTCATTTTTTTTTCATTTTTCTAATATTTCAAGATGTGATTTTCATTCTTGTGTTGTTCTTTACATTGTGTTACATCATTGATAAGTAATTTGACGGAAGATGGGTGGTCTTCGTGTATTTCGAGAATGAAATGAAAATGGATTTAGGACATTTAATGTACACTTTATTTGATGAGGCAAAACGAGAGGTGGTGATGATAACTGAAAACTAACAGAGGGCTAGTGAGTTTATATATATATATATATATATATATATATATATATATATATATATATATATATATATATATATATATATTTATACTAATCGCCGTTTCCCGCATTAGCGAGGTAGCGTTAAGAACAGAGGATGAGGACTGGGCCTTTGAGGGAATATCCTCATGAATAGATAGGTTCACAACTTGTGAAAGCTTTGTCGAGCGCTGGAGGAAATCGAACGACCTCGACCTATAGAATATAAACAGGATTCCGTCACATAAAACAAAGAGATATGGGATCCAATATGTCGTCTCGATTGTCTAACTGTGAATCCTTTATTAACATAAATACCTACAGCTTGGACCATTACCCAGCAGACAAAGGCATTGCCAAAATATACCGTACATAAAATGACAGCTTAGATGCAAGAATGATATATGTAAATGTGCATTAGATAGCAGAAGAATGTAAATATAATGTTTATAAAGTTATATCAGTGCTATAAACATCACTTTGGTCGCTGAAGAAGAAAATATATACTGTGATATTACATACAGGGAGAAATCTAATGGACGTATACAAATTTGGTCTTAAAGATAACTATGCTAATTTTTATTATCTATGCAAGAATCTGTAAGAATATTTCTTTTATGCTATTTAAATCTATTTTTTAAAAATCGTCTTATATATTGTGTATATCTATTTTCATAGATTTGTGGAATAGGACCACATTGAATGTGGAAATTCATTGCCACCACTGGCTTTAAACGCGTAACATCCACAGTGGGGAAAAAAAAAAGAATAGACCCATAAAGATAGGCGGCCAATGTGCACAGAGCATTGGATCCTCCTACTTTGGATCTCCCGACATTCCAAACTCCTGAAAAACGTGATAAGAGATCATGGGAACCTCCTGCCGCCCCGCTACCGAGGTGAGACGGAGACCTAGCGGGGAAACGCGTAACTACACCACTGCTAACGGATGACCTAAAGATTCTTGCTATCCACCCTTCCTTGCCCCCTCTCCCCATTTCCCCCCTTCCTCTCCTGCATATTCCAGTCCCTCCCCTTCCCCTGTCTTTTTTTTTTTCTTATGCCAGGTTAGGTTAGGGGAGGAAGGGGGTTGTAACACCCCCACTCTAACCTAATTCAGTGTAATGTAATTGATAAGGACTGCTGGAGGTAAACTTACAGTTGATCTTACGCGTCTCTTTCTATATGGAGAGAGAGAGAGAGAGAGAGAGAGAGAGAGAGAGAGAGAGAGAGAGAGAGAGACTCGAAGGCTACCTAGGGCCGTCCAGCAGCCAGGGCTCCTCCATGTAATATTCATCTGGAAGCCAGTCATCCATCTTGCTTTGTTTCCAAGGCTCTGGTGAAGCCTGGCCGGCCGATCTATCTCGCCCAAAAACCACACCACCACCTCTGTGTATCTCATCCTCGAACTCCCACTTATCCTCCTCGAGCTCCCACTTATCATCCTCGGACTCCAGCATATCATTCTCGAACTCCAGGCGTATCATTTCCCTCAACTCAAACGATGGCTGGTGAAAAAGGTACGAGTTTGTTTATTTCAATTACGGATGCCGGCAGCAGGTGATGTATGATAAGGTCATTTTTTTTTTTAATAAATGTATAGTTTTTATTCCTCCCTGGACCACTGTTCTTCCAGGCTTATACCACTGGAATATAAATGGTAAAGACGATGAGGTTAAGGACGACAATATAAAGCTTTAGATTCCCTTACCATTGTGCTGTCCGGGTCTATTGCATATTTGATAGCGGCCGGGCGTCTCGGCTCTAAGAGGTAAGTCGCCATTAGGGTGACGGCGTGTTGTTATTTGGAGTCTATCCTTACCATAACTGACTCTGACGTTTAGCACTGTCATGCCACAAAGTCTCCGTATTTCGTGACTGGCATTAGAGTGGCAGCGATCCTCCAGTCCTCAGAAGACATCTCTTATTATTATCCGTCAAATGCTCTCTGGACCGGGCTCATGGCTTTAGTTATAATGACACGGAGCTCCAGGCGTCAATAAACGATAATAAGGTCCAGGAACGGACAGAAATGGCGCCCAAGACGAACAGCTGGAGCGACGAGCTGTAGATGCCGCGCTGCCAGAGGTACGAGGTGGCTGCCATGGGGGGAACCGTCGACTTGAACGAGGTTAAAGCAGGCGTGATGGCGGGAGGAGGCAGGCGGGTTGGGGGGGAGATGACCTTCCCGGGCCTTCATATGCATGTTACAGAGGCGGGAAATTTTAGTCATGCTCCGTAACAACAGGGAAGAAAAACTGATCACGGAATTAGATTAGAGAAGGTATTTTGTCTCTTTTTTTTTTTTCATCCTCCCTCCTCCTCCTCCTCCAGCATTCCATTCGTCGCAAGTGCGCGATGCCGTGGTGATTACGACGCCCCTCTGTACCGGCTCCATCGAGAAATCGTGAGGGCAATGATCCACAAAAGTACAATCTAAGTAATATATTGATTGAAGTAAACGGACAGTAGTACACGAAGTAACGAAAGCACGGAAGGGTCTGTGTGTGACCCCGACCTGAGGTCTGCCGGACATAATGGCGGGTTGAGGTGGGAGGAGGAGGCTGGCGAGCGAGCGGGCGCTCCCCCCCAACTCAACCTCCTTCTGCCTGCCTTCCTCTCCCTCCCTCAGTCGTTTCTTGGGGGGGAAAAAAAAAGAGTGTTCACTTGCGATTGTTTTCCGAGACAAAAGATAATCAAAATACGATTTATTGTGACTAGTTTGAGTTGTCTCATTACAATGCGATTTATTTTTGACTGGTTTGGTGCACCTGTAATTGTTTTCCCGAGACAAAGGCCATTATAATACGATTTATTTTGACTCGTTTGATTTGGCTCGTAATAATACGATTTATTTTGACTAGTTTGATACACTTGTAATTGTTTTGTGAGACAAAGATCATTATAATACGATTTATTTTGACTAGTTTGATACACTTAGAATTATTTTTTCAAGTCAAAGATCATTATATTACGATTTATTTTGAGTAGTTTGATACACTTAGAATTATTTTTTCAAGTCAAAGATCATTATAATACGATTTATTTTGAGTAGTTGGATTCGTATTATTTTTCAAGGATTGATAAGTTCCCCTTAAAAAAAAAAACTCAAAGCCTAAATCCACTACGTGGGAATCTTACATGTAATCGATATGGGATTTATTTATTCTCTACATCACTTACAAAATCGAAATTTGGGTCGATGAAAGGAACTTCACTTCATCTATCTTCAGCATACAATTAATTTTAGTAATTTACTGATCTGTTCGCTCGATCTGATGGGGAGAATGAACGTGTCAATATTTTTATCGTTTTCTTTCGCATTGAGCCAAATGCATCTATTTGTTAAACATTAATTTACCCTCGTTTTTTTTTCATGTCTTGATTTTGAAATACATTTGTGACAATATGAGGTAGCAATTTTTTTTCTCTCTAAATTTTAAAACTTTTTTTACCCTCCTTTTTTTTCTTGATTTTGAAATACATTTGTGAGACAATATCAGGTAGCATTTTTTTTTCTCTTATTTTGAAACTTTTTTTTTTCATGTGAGGAATATCACAAATGATCGCACGAAAAATTATGAATTCGTTTGCCTGGATATACTAGTGCTGATTAAATGGTTGTTGGTGACTTTGACCTTTGACCTGCTGCCCCCAAATTTGACAGGGATCTTCCTCGCTGTATCTGCTGTATGTGAAGCAAGTTTGGGGTCATAAACATGGCATGGAATATGAATGTTTACAAGGAGACCAACAGTGGGATGAATTGGCTGACGAGGGTTATAGGTTAGTGGACAGTGTATATGGAACACACACACACACACACACACACACACATATATATATATATATATATATATATATATATATATATATATATATATATATATATCCCTGGGGATAGGGGAGAAAGAATACTTCCCACGTATTCCCTACGTGTCGTAGAAGGCGACTGAAAGGGGAGGGAGCGGGGGGCTGGAAATCCTCCCCTCTCGTTTTTTTTTTTTTTTTCAATTTTCCAAAAGAAGGAACAGAGAAGGGGGCCAGGTGAGGATATTCCAAAAAAGGCCCACTTCCCTGTTCTTAACGCTACCTCGCTAACGCGGGAAATGGCGACTAGTTTAGTTTGGTAAAGTGTGTGAAAGAAGAAAGTTAAGAGTAAATGTGAATAAGAGCAAGGTTATTAGGTACAGTAGGGTTGAGGGTCAATTCAATTGGGAGGTAAGTGTGAATGGAGAAAAACTGGAGGAAGTAAAGTGTTTTAGATATCTGGGAGTGGATCTGGCAGCGGATGGAACCATGGAAGCGGAAGTGGATCATAGGGTGGGGGAGGGGGCGAAAATTCTGGGAGCCTTGAAGAATGTGTGGAAGTCGAGAACATTATCTCGGAAAGCAAAAATGGGTATGTTTGAAGGAATAGTGGTTCCAACAATGTTGTATGGTTGCGAGGCGTGGACTATGGATAGAGTTGTGCGCAGGAGGATGGATGTGCTGGAAATGAGATGTTTGAGGACAATGTGTGGTGTGAGGTGGTTTGATCGAGTAAGTAACGTAAGGGTAAGAGAGATGTGTGGAAATAAAAAAGAGCGTGGTTGAGAGAGCAGAAGAGGGTGTTTTGAAATGGTTTGGGCACATGGAGAGAATGAGTGAGGAGAGATTGACCAAGAGGATATATGTGTCGGAGGTGGAGGGAACGAGGAGAAGAGGGAGACCAAATTGGAGGTGGAAAGATGGAGTGAAAAAGATTTTGTGTGATCGGGGCCTGAACATGCAGGAGGGTGAAAGGAGGGCAAGAAATAGAGTGAATTGGAGTCATGTGGTATACAGGGGTTGACGTGCTGTCAGTGGATTGAAGCAAGGCATGTGAAGCGTCTGGGGTAAACCATGGAAAGCTGTGTAGGTATGTATATTTGCGTGTGTGGACGTGTGTATGTACATGTGTATGGGGGGGGGGGGGTTGGGCCATTTCTTTCGTCTGTTTCCTTGCGCTACCTCGCAAACGCGGGAGACAGCGACAAAGTATAAAAAAAAAAAAAAAAAAAAAAAATATATATATATATATATATATATATATATATATATATTATCCCTGGGGATAGGGGATTAAGAATACTTCCCACGTATTCCCTGCGTGTCGTAGAAGGCGACTAAAAGGGGAGGGAGCGGGGGGCTGGAAATCCTCCCCTCTCGTTTTTTTTTTTTAATTTTCCAAAAGAAGGAACAGAGGGGGCCAGGTGAGGATATTCCAAAAAAGGCCCAGTCCTCTGTTCTTAACGCTACCTCGCTAACGCGGGAAATGGCGAATAGTTTGAAAGAAAGAAAAGATATATATATATATATATATATATATATATATATATATATATATATATATATATATATATATATATCCATCATCAACACCAACATTATGTTAATCCCATCACCACCACCACCACATAATGCCGACATCTCTGCTCCAACAATCTCCAACAACCACTGACCGCTAACCCCGTTACCCCTTTGCTCCAACAATCTCCACCAACCACTAACAACAACACCACTGCTTCAGCAATCTCTACCAACTACCACCTCCCCTGCTCCAACAGTTTCCGCAAATCACCACCACCAGCATCACCACTCCAACAATCTCCACCACCACTGCTGCTCCAACAGTCACCACCAACCACCACCAACCTCCACCACTCCTCCTCCAACAATCTCCATCAACCACCATAAACACCCACCACCACCACCAACATTGCTCCAACAATCTCCACCAACCACCAATAACACCTGACATCGAATCACCACCAACCACCATTGCTCCAACAATCTCCACCAACCACAACCACCACCACCACCACCACATACCGCCATCGTTCGTGTCCCCGGCTCCAGCACGACACAGGACAGGCGACCCTCCCACGGCTCTCTGCATCGACCATTAGGAATTCAGACGCGTCTACAGGTATGTGGTGCAGCCACCACGGCCAGACCACAACCACCCACCACCACCACCTCCACCCACCACCACGGCCAGACCACAACCACCCACCACCACCACCTCCACCACCACCACCCACCACCTCCACCACCACGGCCAGACCACAACCACCCACCACCACCACCTCCACCACCACCTCCCTCCACCTCCACCACCTCCCTCCACCTCCACCTCCTCCCTCCACCTCCTCCTTGGCCGTCTGCTTGGCTCCGGGGTGGTGTGGGCAACGGTACTGGACGCACGGAGAGAAATAATGTAGGAATCTGGCCTGTGTTATCAGGACTTGATAACGATGAGAACGATGGTACAACCCTTGAGCACGATGGTACAACCCTTGAGCACGATGGTACAACCCTTGAGCACGATGGTACAATCCGTAACACGATGATACAACCCTTGAGAACGATGGTACAACCCTTGAGCACGATGGTACAACCCTTGAGCACGATGGTACAACCCTTGAGCACGATGGTACAATCCGTAACACGATGATACAACCCTTGAGAACGATGGTACAACCCTTGAGCACGATGGTACAACCCTTGAGCACGATGGTACAACCCTTGAGCACGATGGTACAATCCGTAACACGATGATACAACCCTTGAGAACGATGGTACAACCCTTGAGCACGATGGTACAGTCCGTAACACGATGATACAACCCTTGAGCACGATGGTACAACCCTTGAGAACGATGGTACAACCCTTGAGCACGATGGTACAGTCCGTAACACGATGATACAACCCTTGAGCACGATGGTACAACCCTTGTGCACGATGGTACAACCCTCGAGCACGATGGTACAACCCTTGTGCACGATGGTACAACCCTCGAGCACGATGGTACAACCCTCGAGCACGATGGTACAACCCTTGTGCACGATGGTACAACCCTTGTGCACGATGGTACAAACCCTTGAGCACGATGGTACAACCCTTGTGCACGATGGTACAACCCTCGAGCACGATGGTACAACCCTCGAGCACGATGGTACAACCCTTGTGCACGATGGTACAACCCTTGTGCACGATGGTACAACCCTTGTGCACGATGGTACAATCCGTAACACAATGGTACAACCCTTGAGCACGATGGTACAACCCTTGAGCACGATGGTACAATCCGTAACACGATGGTACAACCCTTGTGCACGATGGTACAACCCTTGAGCACGATGGTACAACCCTCGAGCACGATGGTACAACCCTTGAGCACGATGGTACAACCCTTGTGCACGATGGTACAACCCTCGAGCACGATGATACAACCCTCGAGCACGATGGTACAACCCTCGAGCACGATGGTACAACCCTTGTGCACGATGGTACAACCCTTGTGCACGATGGTACAACCCTCGAGCACGATGGTACAACCCTTGTGCACGATGGTACAACCCTTGAGCACAATGGTACAACCCTTGTGCACGATGGTACAACCCTCGAGCACGATGGTACAACCCTCGAGCACGATGGTACAACCCTTGAGCACGATGGTACAACCCTTGAGCACAATGGTACAACCCTCGAGCACGATGGTACAATCCGTAACACGAAATAGGAAAATAGGAATGACCAGCGATGCGGAAATATATGCTCGGTCACCAACCTGACAATGGAGGGCACCCGCATCTTGTATTCCGCCGTGGAACACACCAAGAAAACGTATCAATATTCAGTTCAGCAGCCTGGGTGATCGGGGGGAGGCACGTTTTCTATGCCAGGCTGTAAGACATGGTTTACATGGCTCAGTACAAGTCACATGACACAGAGTAGACTCGCGACATCTCCTGTGTGGATGAATGGGTTTACAGGTCCCAGTATACTTTCCTATACAAAGCTGCCGGTATACTTTCCTATATAAAGGTGCCAGTATACTTTCCTATATAAAGGTCCCAGTATACTTTCCTATATAAAGGTGCCAGTATACTTTCCTATATAAAGGTCCCAGTATACTTTCCTATATAAAGGTCCCAGTATACTTTCCTACATAAAGGTCCCAGTATACTTTCCTATATAAAGGTCCCAGTATACTTTCCTACATAAAGGTCCCAGTATACTTTCCTATATAAAGGTCCCAGTATACTTTCCTATATAAAGGTCCCAGTATACTTTCCTATATAAAGGTGCCAGTATACTTTCCTATATAAAGGTCCCAGTATACTTTCCTATATAAAGGTGCCAGTATACTTTCCTATATAAAGGTGCCAGTATACTTTCCTGTATAAAGGTGCCAGTATGCTTTCCTGTATAAAGCTCCCAGTATACTTTCCTATATAAAGGTGCCAGTATACTTTCCTACATAAAGGTCCCAGTATACTTTCCTATATAAAGGTCCCAGTATACTTTCCTATATAAAGGTGCCAGTATACTTTCCTATATAAAGGTCCCAGTATACTTTCCTATATAGAGGTTATACTTCTCTTTTCTTTGTGGTATGAGACCCGACAGACGAGGTCAACTTAGGCTGAAAATGCACGTGGGAAATAGACACACACATAACAGGTGGGCTATAACATGGTGAGGTGGTGGGTTTAGTCTGACAGTCCGTACATAAAACACTGGAATATTGATGTTCTTCACAGTGGTTGGGATGAGGGTGGGGGTCTGGTCTGTTCCTGTAGCGGTCTCTGGTGGCCTGTATGGGTTCTTTCGATTCGGTTGCGGAATCGAACTGCAACACAGGGACGAGGGATCTACAGCAAGAAGAGGAGGCAGTGGCGACGACGATGGTGATGATGATGCAGCAGCAGCAGCAGCCTCTTCCCTATTCTCTAGATAGGGTCAGAGGTGATGGCTGGAGAGAGTCGAGAGGGCCAGTGTGTGGAAGCGCTCGTTGAGGAGCGGTGTGAGATGGTTTGAAGATGGTCTTGCCGTCCTCCATTTCCTTACGCGTTACCTAGCGGTCCCCTGCCGTGCAGACCCAAGGCGGGAGAGGCGGAGGTGAGGAGGGAAGTATGAAAGCTGTGTAGATGTTCCTGTGGTCTGGTGTAGAGAGAGAGTCAGACCTCCCTTCGCCTACGAAGAAAGAAGGAACGATAGTGGTGCTGGTGACGTGTTTCTTTAACTTAGTCGACGATCGTCCAGTGTGTTGCCGAGAGAGTTGGACAACTTAGAGGGGGCTTGGGAGACGGGGGAGGGGTGTCTAGTTTATTGAAGGGCATGAGAAATTGTCTACAAGCGAAATGACTGTGGAAACTTAAAGTCTTTAAGCCTTGGATTCGGTTGATGGTGACGTGGCTGGTGGCTCGAAGCCATCCAGTTCTGTGGGCTCCTGGGGGCGTTCTAGAGGGATCAGTGTTGTCTGGAGAGGTGTTGTCAGTGGTGGTAGCAATGGCAGAGTGGTCGGCGTGCTTCCATCGAGCAGGTGCAGTCACCGGGGCATCATTCATAAGGATGAGGAAACACGGGGGGTCCCATCTGCTCGCCTTGTGGGACGCCACAGGAGGTGTGGAAAGTGCAGATTACCTCTTTGAATGCGTGCAGCTTGAGGACATTCACTGAAAAACAAAAAAAAAAAGTCTGTAATTGGTGGCATAAGATTAATCCACAGAACAATGTTGATGGCTCTATGAACGATTGTGTAATGGCTGACTCGTCGAAGGCTTTGATGAGGGCCACGAAGGTGGGGGCCACCGAGGTCTTGGGTCTCTGACGAGGTAGTGGGCGATGTAGAAGGTCTTCCTTGTACTAAACTGCTGTAAGTCAGTGGAACTTACTGTCTCTGTGAAGACCAGTTAGGTACCAGAGAAGGCTGGGCATCAGAGAGATGGCATTGGATTCCTTAAAGGGCCACTTGACTGAAATCTTTTCATGCAGGGTGTGGTCTAGGGCTCGTCGTCAGCTGGAGGGTGTAGTCTCACACACACACCTCCTGGGGAAGAAACAGCGGTAGGCATCGGGGATGACGCTGAATGTAATCATCCAATATAGCTCTACTTCATCCACACCCAAACCTTTCAATCCAGTGTGTGTGTCCCTTGTGCCAGCGCGTGGTCGAGCTACTTTCGTGGAGAGAGGGGGGTCGTGTCCATAGAACCCTCTCATGTCTCTCTCTCTCTTGATTCATGATTCATTTTCATCGTAAGCTTCACCGACTGTGTGATGTGATGAGATCCTTCGGAGAAGCATCGGTGAGAGTGAGGCAGCGGTCGATGTGGAGGCGCTGCCGCCGCTGTGTGTGTGTGTGTGTGTGTGTGTGTTGTCCTGCTGAACTACCCCGTCACAAACGTTGGGTCAAAAAAAGAAAAAAAGATTGGCAGCCACTGACCCACCAGGCCGGGTTTGTTTACCTTTAGAGTCAGCTGAGCGAGCTGGCCCAGCCCAGCACCTGCCCTGGTCGGACCGAGTGATGTGAAGGCGTTAGTTTACACGGCTGAAGGTACGTATGACTGACCGTATAACGCAGAGGGAGGAAGCGATGCACCAGACGCCCTTGGATGTGAACCCGCCCAAGAGATGGCGCTGGGAACTCATCGACCATATACACAGTGAGAGCTTACTTATTTTGTCTTGGCTGAGACTGCACGATTAACCTCTAGGGGTGGATGAATAGCTGGATTGACTGTGGACCGACTACCGCATCCCAGGATTCGAACCTAAGCCATGTTCGATCCTGGGTTGGGCGGCCCGTGAATGCGTCACGGTCGGGAACGCTAACCGCTACACCACGGCGAGTCCATGATCCTAGAATTCACCTTGACACCTGAAGAAGGTGTTGAACATCTCCTTGACTGGTGGATGTAATTACTTGACGTTGACGGCCTTAACGACCCTAGCAGTTGATAGGCCAACAGCCCAACTAACCAACCAACCCACCAACCATCAAGCGCACAGTTAGACAAGGCAGCTGTTGCAAAGTTTCTAGAC
Organism: Panulirus ornatus; assembly: GCF_036320965.1. Lineage (NCBI taxonomy): Eukaryota > Metazoa > Arthropoda > Malacostraca > Decapoda > Palinuridae > Panulirus > Panulirus ornatus. Next base: position 93,877,030 of record NC_092224.1, on the reverse strand, counting down.
TTCGTTTACCAGACCTTTAAAGAGGAAATCTTTTCCACCAGTTACATCCTCACGAAGCAGTCAGGTCCAACTGCACACTCGACCAGTAAGCCCTAGGGGCGTTACCGAGACGCCAAGCAGGTGGCAGGAGTGAGCATTGCTCTCGTGAACTTAAACAGCAACGACCAGGCCACCGAGACGACTCTGATGAGACACATTGGAGGGGGTCATGTTGTTAGTGTGTTGGAGAAGCTGCCTCGCGGAGCTGTAGGCCAGGAGAGGAAGACCGTGGGTAGCGACAGTGACCCCCCGAGCTAACGAGGAGAGTGTTCGCTGGGTAAGATAGTCGCTGGGGAGAGTGGCGTTCGATCACTATGGGGGTTATACAGACACCGAATATACCGTGTTCGAAAGCCGATAAGGTGTTACAAGTGTCAGAGGTTTGCGCATGTAGTAGAAAGCCAGGTGTGCATGTAGGAGGAGAGGCAGGGTTCTGCTCCAAGTCACACCCCCGACAGGATATTGTACTGGAAGGGTGGTCAGTTGAGGGTCGGTGCAGGTCCTTTCCATTATACCCAGAACCCGGAACCGTACACTGAGGCCTCGAATGAAGCTCTCGAGTGAGCAGGATTTAGTGTGTCAGCCATTCATCTTCCTGTTGCACAAGTCTCGAACGTTAACAATGGTCGAGCCTCGGCTGTGGTCGAGCCGTTCCAGCAGCTTCAAAGTGAATCTCTAAAGCACACCAGTATTCCCAGGTCTGCTGGTAAGGGAAATGGTGGTAACTAGTTACCAAAACCTCCTCCCAACTCAACGAGACCCCTTCTGGATGATTGGCCTGGAAAAAAAAGGAATCATGAACACTGTTGAGAAGCAAAGAAAGTTACCTTTTACGAGAGAGAAACCCAGCATTTGGCAGGAAGAGTTTGTCAGACAGAATAGGGAAGGTCCTACGACAGAATAAGGAAGGTCCTACGACAGAATAAGGAAGGTCCTACGACAGAATAGGGAAGGTCCTACGACAGAATAGGGAAGGTCCTACGACAGAATAAGGAAGGTCCTACGACAGAATAAGGAAGGTCCTACGACAGAATAGGGAAGGTCCTACGACAGAATAGAGAAGGTCCTACGACAGAATAAGGAAGGTCCTACGACAGAATAGAGAAAGTCCTACGACAGAATAGGGAAGGCCTTACTGTCAATGAGCCAGGCGAACCTCTGTCTAGAGAGGAGGGCTAACTGGTACGAACCTCTTGCAAGAACAGTTCATAATCCTACACCACCGAGACGCCCGCGTACTGCAAAAGAAGCAGGAGATAAAGAGAGACATTGTCTCCTTAAAGAACTACGTACATACATCAGATGCGTACAGGACCCACTCCAGAAGATGTATGAACAGAGGAACAGACAGCATCAGTCTGTGTCAGGTTGCAGCTCAGAACCGAACACAGCCACACGGAAGCTCTGTTTACATTCCACTCCCGGCACGCACCTTCTACCAGCCTGGTCGTCGGATCATGGACAAATCACTGTGCTCCAACTGCAGACAATGTACGTCCCTCGTTAATCCATTCAGTCGATTAGGCAACCACCGCTTCAGGTTCGGACGGGTTCAGAACGGGTTTCACAAGGATCAACTGAAGTGTCATGTGACATTTTAGGACGACGGTGGAACGAGGCGAGTATGTCTACCAGGCGAGGGAGTCACAGGATCCGACGCAGAACCTGGGGGCCTCTCCTCACGATCGTACAAGGGGAATAGGAATGTTACGACGATCAACAGAGCAGTGTGTTTGTTGCATAGATCATACAGCTGTGTTGTGTTTTCACGTGATTGAACACTAGTACCCCATCAAGGGATTTGATTCGATTTTAATTCGCATGATAAGTTATCTTTAAATCATATAACTGTGCTGTTTAATGTCCAGTATCTATAAGATATGTGTTATTACCGAATGACTGAAAAAAAGAAGTCTTTCCATTGGTGGAAAAGTGCGAAGAAAGCAGCAGCAGAAGAAGAAGTACAGCAACATCAAGGCTGATATTAACAGCAATACTATCAAAGTTGGTGTCGACGGCAGCAACAGATGAAGACACAGTGTAGGCTAGACTCAGAGACAGAGCTGAGACTGCAGCTCTGTAGACTCATCTATATGTGTGTGTGTGTGTGTGTGTGTGTGTGTGCGCGTGAGCGGAAGTCTCGAACGAGAACTGATAACTGATAAAGCTACACTTACGCAGCAGCCGTCGTTGACCCTCTGTTGTCTATCTGACGGGAGAAAAGCTAGGCTCGGTAGACCTCCGTGACCCAGGGAACTCATGCCCTCAGGACCTCTGTGGCTTCCAGTCGTCCACTCTTCCCCTTCCTCTTAAAAAAGGCCACTTGGAGGGTCTTCAGGTATGAACGTTCAGCTCTTCCTAATCCCACGCCTGATTCCGAAGACCCTCTGTGTCCACGGATCATCACGTCTCATGAATAGTGATGCTTGTGGTTTGGTTTATTCATATATGCCATCGTTGCTGGCCGGTCCGTGGCAGAGTGTTCGACCATGTCCCCGGGTACTGCGACACACATTATTCATGAGTATGGAGGCATCCAGGACCAGCCAGTCTGTTTGCGTCCTTGGATATTCATACCTGGTGGCTCGAGGACCGGTTGGCCGCGAGCCACCACCACATGGATGTGCTCCAGGAGATTTTCCAGCGCGTGTATTTTGGAACTTAGGCGGATATGTTCGACTGGAGTTTCTGGCACAGATTGAAGAGCCTGAGAGAATGTGTTCGATGAGTTGTTTTCTCCAGCACATTACTCAGATACCTATGGGGAATGGTTTAACAATGGAGATCCTACAACATATTCAGCAACATAAGCGAACGTGTCTGACTTATTTTCATAGCAAATACTAGCAGATTCGGGCCCTCCGGGCCCTCGTCATTTCGCTTCTGCGAAAGGCCTCCACATCCTCACTCACCACCTCTACTTGGTCCCTCTATGTCTAGAATACCCTCTCTAGCCACCACCACCACGCTTTCCCATCTTGGCCTCAAACCCTCCCTCGCCACCACTGCTTCCTCCCTGGCCGTCACACCCTCCCTTATCAACGCCACTTTTTCCTTCCCTTACTGACTACCACATCCTCCCTTACCACCATCCCTCTCTCCCTCCTTCCATGACTACCGCACCCACCTTTACCATCGCCGCCACTTCCTCCCTCCCAGGCCAGCACACCCTGAACGACGCACTGACATTGTTCAGTAGTTTAACCACTCGAACCCTCCCGGTTCCCTCAGCATACATCCCCACATTGCCGGCAAAACCTTCGCGCTCAGTCGTATGATAATATAACGCGATATTTTCCCGAAAAAATATATGACACCAGTAGCCAGCAGTTTCAATCATACCAAAGAATGAGGGTTAGTGATCGTGCGTCTGGCAACTTCGTCACCGTTTCTCCATACTGGTGACGCTCGGACTGGCGGACAGACAGAAGACTTTGTTTTTGAAAAAAACTCGCTCTTTTCTCTGTCACTAGCAACCTTACTTCGTCATCCTACAACCCAACACCCTCTCTAAACTGTCCACTTTACGCATACCACATGCATCTTCCACACATTCTATCACTCCTAACTTAAATGCGTCCCATTCCTCACTTACTCTCCCCTAGCTTCGTTTACTCTCATCTTTTTCCATTGTACATTCAGTATCTCCAAGTATTTCTTCACTCACGTCTCTTTACTAAGCTTAATATTCTCACATCTCTCTTCTCTCCAGTAACGTTTCCTCTTTTCCGTAAACTTCTACAAATCTCCACCATCCCGCCAGCTGCCCCTTTTAGCACATTTGCATCCAAAAGTCTCTCTTTAATACGCCTATCAATTACTGTGTAATCCAATAATGATTACCGACCTCCTTTGCTACTCATAATACGTATACTTGTGTATGTCCTTTTTTTTTTTTCTAAAGAAACAGGTATTCCTAATCAGCCGTCCTTTTTCAGAATATATCTCTCCGTTAGTAAATCCCTCATGCTCCCATGTTATACCATAACTGCCATACTGCTCACCTTCGCATTTGAATCACCCGGTCTCTTTCGTCAACACTGCTCACTCACTCAATCAGATGCTTCCTAAATACCTGCTTCTCATGATCTCCCTTTTCATTGTCAGGTACATAAGCACTAATAGCCATCCATCTTTCACAATTCACTTTCATTTATTCTCACAGCAGTCTGGAGTTCACTTCCTTATACTCACTTCCTTATACTCACTCTTTCACACACACACCCACAACTTCTGCGTCAATATTAGTACTACACCATCCTTAGCACTTGTCCTCTCACTAACCTCTGACATTACGCATAAGACATTTCCAAACCATTCTTCGCCTTTATCACTGAATTCTGATTTACTCAGAGCCAGATCATCCAGGTTCTTCTCATCTTGGTTGCATCCACACAACTCAGTCTAAGCCTTCGAGGAGGATGAGCACTCACCGTCTGGCTCCTTCTTTTGTTCCATCTTTTAGAAATTGAAATACAAGAAGGGGAGGGTTTCCAGCACATCCGCTCCTGCCCCATTTAGTCGCCCTCTACGAGACACAGGGAATACGGAGGTAAAATTCTTTGTTCCCTCAACCAAGGCATGTGAAGCAGCCGGGGTAAACCATAGAAAGGTGTGTGGGTCCTAGATGTGGATAGGAGGCTGTGGTTTCGGTACATTGCAAATGAGAGATAAAGGATGGATGTGAGTTGGCGCTACCTCGCTAGCATGGGAAACAGTAAGCAAATATATATATATATATATATATATATATATATATATATATATATATATATATATATATATATATATATATATATATATATATGTGTGTGTGTGTGTGTGTGTGTGTGTGTGTGTGCGCAGCATATGCAAAACATCTACATCAATACAATTTACACCAAGACACAACACGCACAAACTAGCCCCTCGCTCACCATCACCCGACGAGGATGGGAATCGTAGCTCTTTTGTTCAATATATCAATCAAATATCTGAAAGATTACGTGCACGAGTCTGGCCTACACAGTGGACGAGAATGTATACATCAACTCTCGTTTTCTGTTTACTAGTTCTCTCGCGCCGACGATACAGCACCACACAGGTGATCTGTTTGGCTTCCGGTGAAAGAAAAAGTCAAACAAACTAGCACAAAGCGATGGTATATGTTCTTCTTAAGCGTACTAATGGGTTTATATATATATATATATATATATATATATATATATATATATATATATATATATATATATATATATATATATATATCCTGTGGAGTTCCGAGTAATACAAAAAAATATGTTTATTTTCTAAGTTATTAAGTTGATTGAAAATATTTGAAGTTTCTGATTTGGTCACAACTCACTCTTCTCTCTTCCATGGTGGGTCTCTTCTGTCCCTTAACCGCAACCCAACTATTGTTTTCAGTACCATATTTGTTGCCCTCCACAGGACCTTCCCTTATGTGGGCATATGTGTAATTGTTATTTGAGAGTTTAACACTCTTAACCTTGTATGTATGTACCACGTCTTTACTGAAACACACACACACACACACACACACACACACACACACACACACAAACTAGTGTGTGAATATATTGCCTCTAGTCGTAATTTGAAAATAAAAACCAATGTAAGATACTCGAATAACTGTTTGAAATATATTCCATACACTTTTAGAAATGTGAGTAACTGTGACACACCAACAGCATCTCTTATAACCTGCAGCACACAGGGAGACATGTACGAGACACCGAACCTTAACATGATAAACAGAAGCGGTAACTATACGAGGTAGACATCAAACACACAATATCCAAAGCCATCGTCGGCTCAACTTGATTGATGATAGTCACTGTCTGCCAGAGTTAATGGGGTTTACAGAAGCGAAGTCTGTCTTGTAAGGAAAATATGGCATAAATATATTGCTTACTAGATAAGTAAGACATCTAAAGTTTACTGAAATATGTTAGATGTATTTACATAATTTTTTTTCTATTGTGAGATCCATATACGTGAAATATGGTAAATATATTTACGTTCTTTTATTATAGCGTGAGACGTATGTAGTTATATGCACACGTATGTCTGACTCGCACACCTTATTCAGATTGATCTATATGCATAGTGAGCGTGTTTGTGATCTTAGATTCATCTTGAAGGTTAGTGGATCAGTTGTAGCTTAACGCTAACAACTTGAATAACCGCGGTTGTTGATAGATTTAGAGTCAAAACAACCTAACAACCTTATGTTGCCTTCCCAGTGTAACATCCCACAACAGCTGGTCATAAAAAGACATTACTATATCTCATTGAAAGCATCTCCTCCTCTTCCTCCTCCCTGCTAAGCAGTTCGTACCACCTGGGTTCATTCGTGGCTTCGAAATACTGTCTCGAGGATTCATTCGACCTGTGTCGTACATTCCATTCTTATCTATAATCTTTCTACTTCCTTCTCGCACGATTTTCCTCAGCCTCTTATCTCTCCCATTTTCACCATTTTGTCTACTCGGTTCAGCCACCTCTCGCTTCCTCCTCTTCCTCCTCTTTCTCCTCTTCCTCTTCCCCCTCTTCCTCCCTTCCTACGTGAATGCTGGCTTCCCTCCGTCATTGTTGTTGGTTCCGGATCATCTGCCTCTGAACCACTGTCTGGTAGTCGCTTGTTGTCGACTCCCTTGTTCAGTTGTTCGCGCTCAGCCCCCGCCACCCTCCCACCACAACCACCACCACAACCACACCACTACCACACACCCCACCAACCACCACTACCACACCCACCACCGCGTGCCCAAGGCCTGGTGCCAATCTATGGCAGTGTGATGAAAGAGGGCGTCGTCAAAGCAGGCCCATATGAACACGTGAAACTCCACACAGTAACTCAGACGTTCTTGTAGATGGGAGCTTTCGAGGCACCGCTGAGGAACATATAAAGCTCTCGTATGCTCCAGGGGCATGTGAACGGCGAATTAGTCTGTCTGTCTGCTGCGTGGCAGCGTTGTCACTTACTCTGCAGACTTTGGAGGCGAGAGGAGAGTAGAATGACATAGCAGCAGCAGCAGCAGCAGACGGGCACCGCTGGTCCACAGAAGGATCCGTCAATACACCACGGAGTTTGGAGGACTGTTCTGGCGGCCCAGATGTGTCTGATTGTAAAGGATTTTCAAAGATGGCTGGTCAACCATATTTTCTGCTGGTCAACCATCATATTTTTTGCTGGTCAACCATATTTTTTGCTGGTCAACCATCATATGTTCTGCTGGTCAACCATCATATGTTCTGCTGGTCAACCATCATATGTTCTGCTGGTCAACCATCATATGTTCTGCTGGTCAACCATCATATGTTCTGCTGGTCAACCATCATATGTTCTGCTGGTCAACCATCATATGTTCTGCTGGTCAACCATCATATGTTCTGCTGGTCAACCATCATATGTTCTGCTGGTCAACCATCATATGTTCTGCTGGTCAACCATCATATGTTCTGCTGGTCAACCATCATATGTTCTGCTGGTCAACCATCATATGTTCTGCTGGTCAACCATCATATGTTCTGCTGGTCAACCATCATATGTTCTGCTGGTCAACCATCATATGTTCTGCTGGTCAACCATCATATGTTCTGCTGGTCAACCATCATGTGTTCTGCTGGTCAACCATCATATGTTCTGCTGGTCAACCATCATATGTTCTGCTGGTCAACCATCATATGTTCTGCTGGTCAACCATCATATGTTCTGCTGGTCAACCATCATATGTTCTGCTGGTCAACCACATACGTTTTGTTCACTGAGTTTGGCTGAGCAGGTATATAATTCTTAGGTTGGCTGATTCCCACATATATTCCAACGAGAACATTTCCCTTACCGTTCAGTGTTATGGAACCAACAAGGACGACCAATACCACTACGGAGGAGGAGGAGGAGGAGGAGGAGGAGCAAAGCAGTTGGCAATGGAATTGACGTTGTAAACGCCATCTTTATCGGAGATCCTCTGGGATGAGGTAAGAACGGGACTAGGGTTCAGTATCTCGCTTTACGGTATGGACCCCCACTTCGCCTTTGAGAGACCCCCACTTCGCGTTTGAGAGACCCCCACTTCGCGTTTGAGAGACCCCCACTTCGCCTTTGAGACACCCCCACTTCGCCTTTGAGAGACCCCCACTTCGCCTTTGAGAGACCCCCACTTCCCCTTTGAGACACCCCCACTTCGCCTTTGAGACAACCCTACTTCGCCTTTGAGACAACCCTACTTCGCCTTTGAGACACCCCCACTTCGCCTTTGAGAGACCCCCACTTCGCCTTTGAGACACCCCCACTTCGCCTTTGAGACACCCCTACTTCGCCTTTGAGACACCCCCACTTCGCCTTTGAGACACCCCCACTTCGCCTTTGAGAGACCCCCACTTCGCCTTTGAGACACCCCCACTTCGCCTTTGAGAGACCCCCACTTCCCCTTTGAGAGACCCCCACTTCGCCTTTGAGACACCCCCACTTCGCCTTTGAGAGACCCCTATTTCGCCTTTGAGAGACCCCCACTTCGCCTTTGAGACACCCCCACTTCGCCTTTGAGACCCCCACTTCGCCTTTGAGACACCCCCACTTCGCCTTTGAGAGACCCCCACTTCGCCTTTGAGACACCCCCACTTCGCCTTTGAGACACCCCCACTTCGCCTTTGAGAGACCCCCACTTCGCCTTTGAGAGACCCCCACTTCGCCTTTGAGAGACCCCCACTTCGCCTTTGAGAGACCCCCACTTCGCCTTTGAGAGACCCCCACTTCGCCTTTGAGAGACCCCCACTTCGCCTTTGAGAGACCCCCACTTCGCCTTTGAGAGACCCCCACTTCGCCTTTGAGACACCCCTACTTCGCCTTTGAGAGACCCCCACTTCGCCTTTGAGACACCCCCACTTCGCCACTGTAAGGGAAGGGGGAGCAGAGGCTCAGGAGGAGAGGAGCTAAAGGTACACCAGTCTACACAGTCTTTTAAGACGTAGTGAAGGTTAGGTGGTTACGGGCGTAGGTGTCCGCGAGGTTTGTGGTCTCTTCCTACCTGAAGGCAGATGTAAACAGTGGAGGGAGGTCTGGACACTCGAGTCAGACGAAGGTGTGCATCAAGGCAGTACTCTTATCTTCAACGCTGGCTTATGTGATGGTTGAGCAGTCATAGCACAGCACTGTGGGATCCACATCGGCTGGTATAGCGCCACCAAAGACGCAATATAGAAGTGCCATACATGCCATATAGAAGTGCCATACATGCAATATAGAAGTGCCATACACGCAATATAGAGGTGCCATACACGCCATATAGAAGTGCCATACACGCCATATAGAAGTGCCATACACGCCATATAGAAGTGCCATACACGCCATATAGAAGTGCCATACACGCCATATAGAAGTGCCATACACGCAATATAGAAGTGCCATACACGCCATATAGAAGTGCCATACATGCAATATAGAAGTGCCATACACGCCATATAGAAGTGCCATACACGCCATATAGAAGTGCCATACACGCCATATAGAAGTGCCATACACGCCATATAGAAGTGCCATACATGCAATATAGAAGTGCCATACACGCACTATAGAAGTGCCATACAGCAGGTAATCTCCATATGGCTACAAGACGCGAATCACACCGTTATTTTCGCAACGTGGCCTTAGCTACAAGCTCCCTCTCTTAAAGAGTTAAAGAAATCGACCATAATGGTAAAATTTGGTCATACCCTCCAGAATGTGTCCTTTCTTTATATTTGTCTCTCTTCTTCTTTATTGATATCCCAAGAGTTCAAAGTCTTCTTGAGCTCTCTCTCTCTCTCTCTCTCTCTCTCTCTCTCTCTCTCTCTCTCTCTCTCTCTCTCTCTCTCTCTCTCTCTCGGTAATATCATTACCACGAGTGGCGTCTCTTCCACACACACCATGAGCCTCCAGGGATGTGGTACAGGGGGGGAAAACCTTCCGCAGTTCGAATTCGTGTTTTGCGCTCGAAAATACTACGCTCACCTAATCTCTAGGCGAAGGAAAACGGGGATACGGGCAGAGAGTGGCAAGCTTAAAACCGTGTTTCCACGGAATTGTATTTGTGGAACTCAAGATCGTTAATCCACTTATTAGTGTTCCTGTGTTTCACCTCTCTGTTGCTTCCTTCATGGATGGGTTACGCTGTTTTCCCTGCTTTTTTCTTTCTTTCTTTCTTTCTTTCTTTTTTCTTTCTTTTTTTCTTTTTTGACCTGACCCATAAAAGTCAGGTGAAAGTGTACCTTCACGATAGGAGACCAGTTGGTGCCCAAGGTGTAATGAAGATGAGGGTGTGTGGTGAAGATGAGGGTGTGTGTGGTGAAGTTGAGGGGGTGTGTGGTGAAGATGAGGGGTGTGTGGTGAAGATGAAGGGTGTGTGGTGAAGATGAGGGTGTGTGGTGAAGATGAGGGTGTGTGTGGTGAAGTTGAGGGGGTGTGTGGTGAAGATAAGGGTGTGTGGTGAAGATGAAGGGTGTGTGGTGAAGATGAGGGTGTGTGGTGAAGATGAGGGTGTGTGTGGTGAAGATGAGGGGTGTGTGGTGAAGATGAGGGTGTGTGGTGAAGATGAAGGGTGTGTGGTGAAGATGAGGATGTGTGGTGAAAATGAGGGTGTGTGTGGTGAAGATAAGGGTGTGTGTGGTGAAGATTAGAGGGTGTGGTGAAGATGAGGATGTGTGGTGAAGATGAGAGTATGACGAA